>NC_064614.1:1227955175-1228258206 GCF_023898315.1 Schistocerca nitens
TTACAGCATCATGATGGTGGCATCCGTGTTTGGCGACATCGCAGTGAACGCACATTGGAAGCGTGTATTTGTCATCGCCATACCGGCGTATCACCCAGCGTGATGGTATGTGGTGCTATAACACTACCGTCTACTACTGCTATACCATAACCTCGAAACTGGAGGCAGTTTGCAAACAGAATTATTATGTTAAAGTAATTATGGTATAACGCAACAGAGCAGTGTTACCCTCTGAGAGGAATATTGCTAGGCTGACCGTGCTGTACCTAACGGGACTGGCGTATCGAAAATGAAAGTCAGAATTACGTAAATATTTGAACAGTACGAACAAAATTTTGCCTATCTGTACTGTTCAACTGATAAAGAAAACGGTCGCCAGCCTAACTAGGCAAGAGAATGATTAACATTCTCGTTTAAGAAAATAGTTATTAGTAATTTTAACGATAAACACACCCTATGCTTTGTCACACGCGAGTGCAGTGAACTCCGACACATACGAGGTGCGGCTAGAAAAAAACCGGACTGATGCTGGAAAAAACATTTATTTACAATTATTTACAATTTCATGTTATCTCCTTCAATGTACTCTCCTCCTCGGTCTCTACACCGCTCCATACGAATTTTCCACTCTTCATAGCAATGCTGCAGATCATTTTCGGTAAGTCCATACATTACTTCCGTCGCTTTTTCTTTTACTGCTTCAACAGTCTCAAATCTAGATCCTTTCAAAGCTGACTTGACTTTAGGGAAAAGAAAAAAGTCACAGGGGGCCGAATCAGGTGAGTAGGGTGGATGATCTAAGATGGGAATGTTGTGTTTTGCCAAAAACGTCTTCACTGACAACGCACTGTGAGCTGGGGCATTGTCTTGGTGAAGGATCCATGACTTTTTTCGCCACAAATCGTTCCGTTTTCTCCGTACTCGCTCACGTAGGGTAGCCAGGACGCTAATGTAGTAATGCTGATTCACTGTTTGTCCCTCTGGTACCCAATCAATGTGCACAATCCCTTTGTTGTCAAAAAAAAAAAAAAAAATCATCATTGCCTTGAATTTCGATTTTGACATTCGTGCTTTTTTTTTTTGTCGTGGAGAACCAGGAGTTTTCCAATGCATCGATTGGCGTTTAGTTTTGGGATCGTAAGTAAAAAACCACGATTCATCGCAAGTAATAACATTTTGTAAGAAGGTGGGATCACTCTCAATGTTTTCCAGGATGTCAGAACAAATCATTCTTCGGCGTTCCTTCTGTTCATTTGTGAGACACTTTGGAACCATTTTTGAACACACTTTGTTCATGTTGAAACTTTCATGAAGAATCTGCCTAACACTTTCCTTGTCAACTCCTGTTAACTCAGACACTACTCTGATTATTAAACGGCGATCTTGTCGAACAAGTTTACAGATTTTTTCAATGTTTGCATCAGTTTTTGCTGACAATGGTCTGTCAGTGCGAGTGTCATCACTGGTGTCTTCGCGGCCATCTTTAAATCGTTTAAACCACACAAACACTTGTGTTCGCGATAAACAATCATCGCCGTACACTTGTTGTAACATTACAAACGTATCACTTGCAGATTTTCCTAGTTTGAAACAAAATTTGATGTTAACACGCTGTTCTTTCTGTACACTCAACATTTTCCGACGCACAGACAAAACGTCAACTACTTAAAACAGACGCCACGGGCAGACTGAGTGCAGGAGGCAGATGAAACTCGAGCAGTAGGCGGAGCGAGAGTCACGTGACAGGCCACGCGACTTTCAGCCTTATTGCATTCGTTTTATTGTTTCACCAGTACTAGTCCGGTTTTTTTCTAGCCACACCTCGTACATATGTTTACGGTAAGATTGAAAGTAACAGTTAGAGCAGCACAAACTATTTGCAAAATTATAACAGGTACAGAAAATTGGGGGGGGGGGGGAAGAAATAAAAGAAGAAGCCGCCTTGTAGAATTTTGCATAGAGCATAACTTAATCATAGCTAACACTTGGTTCAAGAATCATAAAAGAAGGTTGTATACCTGGAAGATTCCTGGAGATACTAATAGGTATCAGATAGATTATATAATGGTAAGACAGAGATTTAGGAACCAGGTTTTAAATTGTAAGACATTTCCAGGGGCAGATGTGGATTGTGACCACAATCTATTGGTTATGAACTGCAGATTGACACTGAAGAGGGCCAGCCGAAGTGGCCGTGCGGTTAAAGGCGCTGCAGTCTGGAACCGCAAGACCGCTACGGTCGCAGGTTCGAATCCTGCCTCGGGCATGGATGTTTGTGATGTCCTTCGGTTAGTTAGGTTTAACTAGTTCTAAGTTCTAGGGGACTAATGACCTCAGCAGTTGAGTCCCATATGCTCAGAGCCATTTTTTGAAATTGAAGAAACTGCAAAAAGGTGGGAATTTAAGGAGATGGGACCTGGATAAACTGAAAGAACCAGAGGTTGTAGAGAGTTTCAGGGAGAGCACAAGGGAACAATTGACAGGAATGGGGGAAAGAAATACAGTAGAAGAAGAATGGGTAGCTCTGAGGGATGAAGTAGTGAAGGCAGCAGAGGATCAAGTAGGTAAAAAGACGAGGGCTAATAGAAATCCTTGGGTAACAGAAGAAATATTGAATTTAATTGATGAAAGGAGAAAATATAAAAATGCAGTAAATGAAGCAGACAAAAGGGAATACAAACGTCTCAAAAATGAGATCGACAGAAAGTGCAAAATGGCTAAGCAGGGATGGCTAGAGGACAAATGTAAGGATGTAGAGGCTTGTCTCACTAGGGGTAAGCTAGATACTGCCTACAGGAAAATTAAAGAGACCTTTGGAGAGAAGAGAACCACTTGTATGAATATCAAGAGCTCAGATGGCAACCCAGTTCTAAGCAAAGAAGGGAAGGCAGAAAGGTGGAAGGAGTATATAGAGGGTTTATACAAGGGCGTTGTACTTGAGGACAGTATTATGGAAATGGAAGAGGATGTAGATGAAGATTAAATGGGAGATAAGATACTGTGTGAAGAGTTTGACAGAGCACTGAAAGACTTGAGTCGAAACAAGGCCCCGGGAGTAGACAACATTCTACTACAACTACTGATGGCCTTGGGAGAGCCAGTCATGACAAAACTCTACCATCTGGTGAGCAAGATGTATGAGACAGGCGAAATACCCACAGACTTCAAGAAGAATATAATAATTCCAATACCAAAGAAAGCAGGTGTTGACAGATGTGAAAATTACCGAACTATCAGTTTAATAAGTCACAGCTGCAAAATACTAACGCGAATTCTTTACAGACGAATGGAAAAACTGGTAGAAGCGGATCTCGGGGAAGATCAGTTTGGATTCCGTAGAAATGTTGGAACACGTGAGGAAATTCTAACCTTACGACTTATCTTAGAAGAAAGATTAAGAAAAGGCAAACCTACGTTTCTAGCATTTGTAGACTTAGAGAAAGCTTTTGACAACGTTAACTGGAATACCCTCTTTCAAATTCTGAAGGTGGCAGGGGTAAAATACAAGGAGCGAAAGGCTATTTACAATTTGTACAGAAACCAGATGGCAGTTATAAGAGTCGAGGGGCATGAAAGGGAAGCAGTGGTTGGGAAAGGAGTGAGACAGGGTTGTAGCCTCTCCCCGATGTTATTCAATCTGTATATTGAGCAAGCAGTAAAGGAAACAAAAGAAAAATTCGGAGTAGGTATTAAAATTCATGAAGTAAAAACATTGAGGTTCGCCGATGACATTGTAATTCTGTCAGAGACAGCAAAGGACTTGGAAGAGCAGTTGAACGGAATGGACAGTGTCTTGAAAGGAGGATATAAGATGAACATCAACAAAAGCAAAACGAGGATAATTGAATGCAGTCAAATTAAATCGGGTGATGCTGAGGGGATTAGATTAGGAAATGAGACACTTAAAGTAGTAAAGGAGTTTTGCTATTTAGGGAGTAAAATAACTGATGATGGTCGAAGTAGAGAAGATATAAAATGTAGACTGGCAATGGCAAGGAAATCGTTTCTGAAGAAATTTGTTAAAATCAAGTATAGATTTAAGTGTCAGGAAGTCGTTTCTGAAAGTATTTGTATGGAGTGTAGCCATGTATGGAAGTGAAACATGGACGATAACCAGTTTGGACAAGAAGAGAATAGAAGCTTTCGAAATGTGGTGCTACAGAAGAATGCTGAAGATAAGGTGGGTAGATCACGTAACTAATGAGGAGGTATTGAATAGGATTGGGGAGAAGAGAAGTTTGTGGCACAACTTGACTAGAAGAAGGGATCGGTTGGTAGGACATGTTCTGAGGCATCAAGGGATCACAAATTTAGCATTGGAGGGCAGCGTGGAGGGTAAAAATCGTAGAGGGAGACCAAGAGATCAATACACTAAGCAGATTCAGAAGGATGTAGGTTGCAGTAGGTACTGGGAGATGAAGAAGCTTGCACAGGATAGAGTAGCATGGAGAGCTGCATCAAACCAGTCTCAGGACTGAAGACCACAACAACAACAACAGAAAAACACTATCACTTTCAGGGCTTACACAAACTGATTGTTCTTCATAACACTACCATTAACATTCCCTCTAGGATCATAAATTGGACATAGGTTTAGGTTAAGTCTCTCTCAGTTAAATACTTTACTATTTAAAATGAAAGTTAGTTGAAATTCACTGACAGGTTACTTATCACTGTCTTTCTAATAAATAGATTATGGTTTTCATAAATAGAGATCTTTCCGTTATTTGTTACCTAGCATTAGCACACTAGACAAACTGTGGATCCTGTTATACTGTTAATATGCACTTATAATACACAAGAGAGACAAACACTTAGTAATCATGAACATATAATTTCGTACCATGCAGTTTTCCACTTTTACTACCGTGAGACATAAAATTAACATTTATGTAAGATACTGACTCACTTTCCGCGATTAACAACAGGCAGTAATGTGATCATTTACCAAGCAAAACTTTATAAGCCTCAGTCTTGAGAAATTTTAATTTGAAGTTGGCAACAACACATTAATAAGCAGTTTTACTAGGAAAATTATTTCAGCAAGCATCATTAACTTTAACTCACTCTCTTGCCACATTAACTTCAACTTTCTCTTTACTGTGTTCAAGGGGCATTGATTAGAAAACTGGGCTTTAATGTACTTTCAGTAAGGACACTCGGTAATCACTTTAGTTCAAACGGAGAGGAACCTGAGAGGTGTTATGATGAGGAGAAAAATCAAGGTAGGTACATAAATTCAGATATAAATTACCTTATATTTGAACACACTAACACAGCCATTAAGCTGATCCTTCACTGTACATCATTATAGTATTCTGATGCAATGATTACGCAATGTGGTGGCAACTGCATGTTGGTAGGTGGAATTGCAGGTAGAAATGCTGGACTCTGTCATTTCTTGGTGGCGATGATAGATACAAATTCCAGAATAGTTCCAGCTATTTATCCATCCATCCGAGGCATTGGAAAATAGCAGAAAAAGCCTCTCTCGGAAGCAGCACAATATGCATCTTTTACGTGGCAGTGCACAGTTTGGTAGTTTGTCCCCGACTCGTAGCTCGTCCCCGACTGACTATCAGTTCCACCTTTTCCACCTAGGCCAACCACAATTTGCGCGCGATACACAGTTCCGTTCCCGAGGGGAACCACTACACCTTTTACATACAAACTAACTAAGAAACCTGAGTGAGGATCAGCAGTTTACATAACAGTAAACAATCATTTTAAACAAAACAGAACATTTGCACATATAGACATTTCTACAAAAAATTATTCACACAGAAATTACAATTATATATAGTAAGTTTTGTTCCCTCCAAATGGGACAAAGAATATAAATTACAGTTATGCTACACAGCATACAATCAAATCATGACATCAAAGTTTTAACAAAGAAAGGA
Organism: Schistocerca nitens; assembly: GCF_023898315.1. Classification (NCBI taxonomy): domain Eukaryota; kingdom Metazoa; phylum Arthropoda; class Insecta; order Orthoptera; family Acrididae; genus Schistocerca; species Schistocerca nitens. The sequence goes on from NC_064614.1 coordinate 1,227,961,079, forward strand.
GTATACAGTTTTGTGTTATCTATTCAAACAAACACATTTACAGAAGCACAGCAATGTAACATTAAATGAAACAAAAGCAAAATAAATCAGCACACCATTAGAGCTATGGTGTTACAGTGCCATTGGTTACAAGTTTCGGTCACCTCTTGATCTCATTGACAGCACTTTGAACAGTGGAGGTTACATTTCAGATGTGTTACGACCCGTGGCTCTAACCTTCATTCGGTCCCTGCGAAACCCTGTATTTCAGCAGGATAATGCACGACCGCATGTTGCAGGTCCTGTACGGGCCTTTCTGGATACAGAAAATGTTCGACTGCTGCCCTGGCCAACACATTCTCCAGATCTCTCACCAATTGAAAACGTCTGGTCAATGGTTGCCGAGCAACTGGCTCGTTACAATACGCCAGTCACTACTCTTGATGAACTGTGGTATCGTGTTGAACCTGCGTGGGCAGCTGTACCTTTACACGCCATCCAAGCTCTGTTTGACTCAATGCCCAGCCGTGTCAAGGCTGTTTTTACGGCCAGAGGTGTTTTTTCTGGGTACTGATTTCTCAGGATCTATGCAGCAAATGTAATCACATGTCAGTTCTAGTATAATATATTTGTCCAATGAATACCCGTTTATCATCTGCATTTCTTCTTGGTGTCGCAATTTTAATGACCAGTAGTGTACATTCATATCTACATAGATTCTCGGCGAGCTATCGCACAATGCGTGTCGGACTGGTCTTTTGGCATCAACATCATTTCATTTATGTTAACATCTGCTACGAAGTGTTGAGTGCTGTTGACAAGGGATTTCAAATTGATTCTGCACTTCTAGATTTCTAAACGGTTTTTGATACAGTACCACGCAAGCAACTTGTAGTGATATTGCGTGCTTGTGTAATATCGTCTCAGTTATGTGACTGGATTCGTGATTTCCTTTCAGAGAGGTCACATTTCGTAGTAGCTGACGGAAAGTCATCGAGTAAAGCAGATGTGATTTCTGGTGTTCCCGAAGGTAGTGTTATAGGCTCCTTGCTGTTCTATACAAATGATTTAGGAGATAATGTTCGCAGCTGTCTTAGGTTGTTTGCAGATGATGCTGTCGTTTATCGTCTAGTAAAGTCTTCAGAAGATAAAAAAAATTGTAAAATTATTTAGGAAATATATCTGTATGGTGCGAAAATTGGCATTTGATCCTAAATAACGAAAAGTGTGAAGTCATCCACATGAGTGCCAAAAGGAAACGGTTAAACTTCAGTTACACAAGAAATCAGTCTGACATAAAGGCCGTAAATTTAACTATATACATAGGAATTATAACTACGAACAAATTAAATTACAAAGAACACATAGAATATGTTCTGGAGACTGCCCACTGCACGCTTGTCCGTCTTCTTTTAGGGTACTGCTGCGCGATGTGGGATCCTTACCAGATAGGATTCACGGAATGCATTGAGAAACTTCAAAGAAGGACAGCATGTTTTGTATTATCGCTAAATATGTGAGAGAGTGTCACCGAAATGATACAGGATTTGGGGTGGACGTCATTAAAACAAAGGCGTTTTCGTTGCCGCGGAATCTTCTCACGAAGTTTCAATCGCCAACTTTTTCCTCCGAAAGAGAAAATATTTCGTTGACGCCGACCTGTATAGGGAAAAAGGATCAAAATATGTGTCTGAAATCTTATGGGACTTAACTGCTAAGGTCATTAGTCCCTAACGTTACACACTATTTAACCTAAATTATCCTAAGGACAAACACACACACACCCATGCCCGAGGGGGACTCGAACCTCCGCCGGGATCCAAATGTGTTCAGCAGAGTATCTATATAGACGTAAACGTCCCTCTTATGCCGAAAGAACAATTGCGCAAAAACGACGATTTTGACTTACATGCACCGAATAATGTCACGTCTTGTGTTCTTCATCGCCGTAAAACCACTAATGAGCTACTGTGATACTGCAAGGAAAAAACAGGTTCAGTTCCACTTAATAAATCTAATTATAATACCTCTACATAACGCGGAATTAACAACTAGACGTCGCAGGAGGCGGACTCACCTGTACAAAAGGAGGCAAGGAGTATTGTGTTGTCAGCAGAGAAACTGTAACAGCAGAATGGGTGGGTCAGGAGAGCTTGGTGGCTTCGAAACATACAACAGTCATCCGGTGTCACCTAAGTAACAGATCCATCAGGGACATTTAAATCATTCTAAAGTTGTCGAAGTTGACTTTTGGTGATGTGACTGAGAAATGGAAAAGCGAAGGAACAGCCACGGTAAACCAAGACCAGACAAGTATCGCGTACTGACTGACAGGGAATGTCAACAACTGTAGAGGGGCCGGCCGTAGTGGCCGTGCGGTTCTAGGCGCTGCAGTCTGGAACCGCGGGACCGCTACGGTCGCAGGTTCGAATCCTGCCTCGGGCATGGATGTGTGTGATGTCCTTAGGTTAGTTAGGTTTAACTAGTTCTAAGTTCTAGGGGACTAATGACCTCAGACGTTGAGTCCCATAGTGCACAGAGCCGTTTGAACAATTTTTAACTGTAGAAGGTTGTTGCAAAAATTGCATGAAATCATTGGAAAGAATCGCCTGTAAGTTCCAAGGTGCATCCAGCAATCCGATCAATAAGAATGGTCGAGCTGCAGTTCATAAATCGCAAACTTCTGTACTCAGTGTTACACGACGCCTGAGCTGGTGTAAAGAGCGGCAGCAATGGACAGTGCTTGACTGGATGTGAGTGACTTGGACTGATGAATCATGCCGTACACTGTGGCAATTTGATGGAACTGTTTGAGTTTGTCGCATGTCTGGAGAACGTTACCTGCCGTCATGTGGGGGTTGGGTTGATTTGGGGGAAGAAACCAAACAGCAAAGTCATCGGATTAGAGAAGGATGGGGAAGGAAGTCGGCCGTGCCCTGTCAAAGGAACCATCCCAGCATTTGCCTCAAGCGATTTATGGAGATCACGAAAAACCTAAATCAGGATGGCCGGACGCGGGATCCGTCATGTGGAGTGCCAGCAGTGAAGTACGGATGGGGTGGTGGTGCAGTACAGGGAAGTTATCCATGGGTAATGTGTCGTCCCCTTATTGAGCTTCAGAAAACGCTAAATACGGAAGAATTTGAACACATTTGACAACATTGTATACTGCCTACTATAGAGGTACATTTGGGAGAGAATGACTGATGGTATCAACGTGTCATAAAGGAGCACATGTGAGACAATGAACTATGGATAACAACATTGCTGAAATCGACTAGTCTGCGCAGAGCCCCGAAATGAAGGCAGTGCAACACTTCTGGGCTAGAACGCTCCAGGCTATAGCGTCAAACATCATTCTCTTGGGTGCTTTCGGCTCTTGAGGAAATGGGTTGCCATACCCCCACATTGAGACTCCATAACGACTGTGTCCCCAGAATTAAAGCCGTCATAAAGGCTGAGGAAGAACGAGCCGGATGTTAATGTACACTAAGACTAGTTAGTGTAAGCGTAAAAAGAGCGTACTTTGTAACACCACAGTGCTGCCTCTGTCACATTCGTGAGTTTCGTGCTCCATTAAGTCATCACCGTGACGTGCAAGCATAACTGTGCTACATAATCCTACATTGATCAGGTATCTTTACAATTTTTTTTATGTGCAAATCCGGTCACCATCAATAACCTCACAATTCAACGACAGTGACTAATAACACTTCAGCTATTCATTTAAGACTTCAGTTCATTACACACACATAACCACTGCTTGACAAAAACATATTACAGCAATGTCCCTGGGAAAGTCACACAAATGACATTTCGATCTGCAAGCCATACGGAAGATTTTAAAGAGACGTTATGATCAGGTTTCAGATTACAGTTTAGAAACTCCAGAAATCACTTATCTGTGAAAGAGACAAGCAGTAAAACAGGATACTGAAATCACTAACGTATCAATATTACATCATGGTACTACCAGATATTACACAAGTTAAGACGACATCTGCTGAAGAACTCAGCGTCTTTACTTATGGAATACTAACACGAATTCTTTACAGACGAATGGAAAAACTAGTAGAAGCCGGCCTCGGGGAAGATCAGTTTGGATTCCGTAGAAATACTGGAACACGTGAGGCAATACTGACCTTACGACTTATCTTAGAAGAAAGATTAAGGAAAGGCAAACCTACGTTTCTAGCATTTGTAGGCTTAGAGAAAGCTTTTGACAATGTTGACTGGAATACTCTCTTTCAAATTCTAAAGGTGGCGGGGGTAAAATACAGGGAGCGAAAGGCTATTTACAATTTGTACAGAAACCAGATGGCAGTTATAAGAGTCGAGGGGCATGAAAGGGAAGCAGTGGTTGGGAAGGGAGTGAGACAGGGTTGTAGCCTCTCCCCGATGTTATTCAATCTGTATATTGAGCAAGCAGTAAAGGAAACAAAAGAAAAATTCGGAGTAGGTATTAAAATCCATGGAGAAGAAACAAAAACTTTGAGGTTCGCCGATGACATCGTAATTCTGTCAGAGACAGCAAAGGACTTGGAAGAGCAGTTGAACGGAATGGATGGTGTCTTGTAAGGAGGATATAAGATGAACATCAACAAAAGCAAATCGAGGATAATGGAATGTAGTCGAATTAAGTCGGGTGATGTTGAGTGTATTAGATTAGGAAATGAGACACTTAAAGTAGTAAAGGAGTTTTGCTATTTGGGGAGCAAAATAACTGACGATGGTCGAAGTAGAGAGGATATAAAATGTAGACTGGCAATGGCAAGGAAACCGTTTCTGAAGAAGAGAAATTTGTTAACATCGAGTATAGATTTAAGTGTCAGGAAGTCATTTCTGAAAGTATTTGTATGGAGTGTAGCCATGTATGGAAGTGAAACATGGACGGTAAATAGTTTGGACAAGAAGAGAATAGAAGCTTTCGAAATGTGGTGCTACAGAAGAATGCTGAAGATTAGATGGGTAGATCACATAACTAATGAGGAAGTATTGGATAGGATTGGGGAGAAGAGAAGTTTGTGGCACAACTTGACCAGAAGAAGGGATCGGTTGGTAGGACATGTTCTGAGGCATCAAGGAATCACCAATTTAGTATTGGAGGGCATCGTGGAGGGTAAAAATCGTAGGGGGAGACCAAGAGATGAATACACTAAGCAGATTCAGAAGGATGTAGGTTGCAGTAGGTACTGGGAGATGAAGAAGCTTGCACAGGATAGAGTAGCATGGAGAGCTGCATCAAACCAGTCTCAGGACTGAAGACCACAACAACAACATGAGCAGATATCTATGTGAAAAAACTGACAGCGTCTGGTTTCACATTACAGTTTAGGAACTCCAGAAAGCACTTGTCTGTGAAAGAGACAAGTGGTAAAACAGGATACTGAAATCACTAACGTATCAATATTACATCATGGTACTACCAGATATTACACAAGTTAAGACGACATCTGCTGAAGAACTCAGCGTCTTTACTTATGTGTACTGCTCTGTGCAACTGCCATCCAAACTTGCAGTTAAATCGACGTCGATCTGTTGTAGAATTTTAGAACATGTTTTTTGCTCGAGTGTCATGTCGTTTTTGGAAACCCAGAATCTACTATGTAGGAATCAACATGGATTCCGGAAACAGCGATCGTGTGAGACCCAACTCGCGTTATTTGTTCATGAGACCCAAAAAATATTATATACAGGCTCCCAGGTAGATGCTATTTTTCTTGACTTCCGGAAGGCGTTCGATACAGTTCCGCACTGTCGCCTGATAAACAAAGTAAGAGCCTACGGAATATCAGATCAGCTGTGTGGCTGGATTGAAGATTTTTTAGCAAACAGAACACAGCATGTTGTTATCAATGGAGAGACGTCTACAGACGTTAAGGTAACCTCTGGCGTGCCACAGGGGAGTGTTATGGGACCATTGCTTTTCACAATATATATAAATGACCTAGTAGATAGTGTCGGAAGTTCCATGCGGCTTTTCGCGGATGATGCTGTAGTATACAGAGAAGTTGCTGCATTAGAAAATTGTAGCGAAATGCAGGAAGATCTGCAGCGGATAGGCACTTGGTGCAGGGAGTAGCAACTGTCCCTTAACATAGACAAATGTAATGTATTGCGAATACATAGAAAGAAGGATCCTTTATTGTATGATTATATGATAGCGGAACAAACACTGGTAGCAGTTACTTCTGTAAAATATCTGGGAGTATGCGTGCGGAACGATTTGAAGTGGAATGATCATATAAAATTAATTGTTGGTAAGGCGGGTACCAGGTTGAGATTCATTGGGAGAGTGCTTAGAAAATGTAGTCCAGCAACAAAGGAGGTGGCTTACAAAACACTCGTTCGACCTATACTTGAGTATTGCTCATCAGTGTGGGATCCGTACCAGATTGGGTTGACGGAGGAGATAGAGAAGATCCAAAGAAGAGCGGCGCGTTTCGTCACAGGGTTATTTGGTAACCGTGATAGCGTTACGGAGATGTTTAATAAACTCAAGTGGCAGACTCTGCAAGAGAGGCGCTCTGCATCGCGGTGTAGCTTGCTCGCCAGGTTTCGAGAGGGTGCGTTTCTGGATGAGGTATCGAGTATATTGCTTCACCCTACTTATACCTCCCGAGGAGATCACGAATGTAAAATTAGAGAGATTAGAGCGCGCACGGAGGCTTTCAGACAGTCGTTCTTCCCGCGAACCATACGCGACTGGAACAGGAAAGGGAGGTAATGACAGTGGCACGTAAAGTGCCCTCCGCCACACACCGTTGGGTGGCTTGCGGAGTATGAATGTAGATGTAGATGTAGATGTAAGTTATCACGTGTTTTTTGAAAGAGGGAAAATTCTCCTACTTTCGTCTCTGAAGTAAACTGTGAATAAAATGTCAATAAAAGGTTCTGAAAATGCGACCTTTTAACGCAACATTTTGAATAGTTTACTTAAAATATTGAGTAGGAGATGCTTTTGCTGCGTAATGTGAAAGAGAAAGAGGCATGAACGAATATTTGAAAGAATCTAAGATGGCGACTGTGCTGAGGTAAGCTGGCGCCAGCACACAATGCAGCATAGAGGTTTCGAAAAGATCGACAGAGCCCAAAAAGAGGCTCGCGGGAAACTCGCCGCAAACGCCCTCTCGGTCTCCAGTATTTAGGATCGCCGCAGACCGGAGCGGCCAATTAGTTCGAGTCTGTCGCACCGAGAAGTTCCGGTGTCATCAGTCGCAGCCGAGCGGGAATCCCAGTAGCAGTTGGCTCCACCGCTAACTCAGAGACAGGCAGCACATAGCAACCTAAAAAGTGTACATAACAGACTTGGTACTTCACCAGCGGTAACGCTAACGTGGACTATACAGAAGAGCTTGTACCACAACGATTAGCTGCAGGTAAGTAACTTTCTGTCTTTATGACTAAAGGACCCAGTTTATATACGTGTGAGTCGGCCGCGGTGGCCAAGCGGTTCTAGGCGCTTCAAACCGCGCAACTGCTCTGGTCGCAGGTTCGAATCCTGCCTCGGGCATGGATGTGTGTGTTGTCCTTAGGTTAGTTCCGTTTAAGTACTTCTAAGTTCTAGGGGACTGATGACCACAGATGTTAAGTCCCATAGTGCTCAGAGTCATTTTTTATATACGCGTGCAGTTTGTGTTATAGAAAGAGGATACCGGCCACCAAACAACATCCTCTCCTTGCTTCCCATGGTACAAGCTCACAGTGACAACGAGATAACGTAAAAGGGATTACTCCTGGTTGTATCCTAACATGATGTAGAAGGGTAAGCGGACCTGCCTTGTAGCGAGATTATGTGCTATGACAATATACAGGGTGATTCAAAAAGAATACCACAACTTTAAAAATGTGTATTTAATGAAAGAAACATAATATAACCTTCTGTTATACATCATTACAAAGAGTATTTAAAAAGTTTTTTTTCACTCAAAAACAAGTTCAGAGATGTTCAATATGGCCCCCTCCAGACACACGAGCAATATCAACCCGATACTCCAACTCGTTCCACATTCTCTGTAGCATATTAGGCGCAACAGTTTGGATAGCTGCTGTTATTTCTCGTTTCAAATCATCAATGGTGGCTGGGAGAGGTGGCCGAAACACTATATCCTTAACATACCCCCATAAGAAAAAATCGCAGGGGGTAAGATCAGGGCTTCTTGGAGGCCAGTGATGAAGTGCTCTGTCACGGGCTGCCTGGCGGCCGATCCATCGCCTCGGGTAGTTGACGTTCAGGTAGACGATAAGGTTTCATAACTAACCTTTTTCGTAGGACTCTCCATACAGTTGATTGTGGAATTTGCAGCTCTCTGCTAGCTCTGCGAGTCGATTTTCCTGGGCTGCAAACAAATGCTTGCTGGATGCGTGCTACATTTTCATCACTCGTTCTCGGCCGTCCAGAACTTTTCCCTTTGCACAAACACCCATTCTCTGTAAGCTGCTTATACCAACGTTTAATACACCACCTATCAGGAGGTTTAACACCATACTTCGTTCGAAATGCACGCTGAACAACTGTCGTCGATTCACTTCTGCCGTACTCAATAACACAAAAAGCTTTCTGTTGAGCGGTCGCCATCTTAGCATCAACTGACGCTGACGCCTAGTCAACAGCGCCTCAAGCGAACAAATGTACAACTAAATGAAACTTTATAGCTCCCTTAATTCGCCGACAGATAGTGCTTAGCTCTGCCTTTTGTCGTTGCAGAGTTTTAAATTCCTAAAGTTGTGGTATTCTTTTTGAATCACCCTGTATAACCTCACAATGTCAGCCAATAACGTCTATCCACTCAGAACCTGATATTCGTGATTATTAGTATGAAATTCAGTAAGCAATGGCACTTGTCCTATGTTGGACCACTTGGTATATAGTTCCATGATATGTGAAAATCAAAATAAAAAAGAACGCCGTACACACTAGAATACTTTGAGCAATGTTAAATCAATCGTAATATAATGAAGTCAGTACGCTAACATCACAGATAGATAAATGAAACACTGATACCGTGCTACGAGCGTGGGCAAGGCACGAAGGAAGTTAAGTCTGGACACAACTAAAGGTATATCTGTAGACTTCAAAGCGTTGGAAACTGCGCGAGCATTCCGCAGTATCACCGTAAGCCTTGTAGTTCATAGCACAAGAATGGGCATCGGAACACAATATCACCTCAAACATCAAAGTCGACACACCAGCTCAGACAAGGGCCGAGAAGCAGGAAAAAAATTAGCCTGTAGGAAGCTGGCGACAGAAGCAGAATGACTGCTTTGCCTCTTGTTGAAGGGGACAAGTTGGCACGTGACTCTGTCGAGGAATCCTATTGACCAGCTCATGATGCCTCCAATGTATCGCCGCCGGACATACCTTCACTTTATCAGCCAGAGGCTTAGCGGTCGATAACCAGAATGCAGAATGTCTTTGAATCAGTTTAACGACTCAAAAATGTGCTACCACACCTTAATTGACTGCCACAATTTTCCTGTCCCTGGTGGCCTGAAGGAAAAGAGCTTGCCACAGTTAGAGGGGAGATAAATAATGATAGGATCATTGGTATTATTCCACCCTGTGTAAGGGACTTGTTTTATACAGAAGTTTAAACAACTGAGTGATAAGCGGGCAACATCTCTGCCAAAGAGGTTGCGCTTCGAGACACTGTTACTAGAATCTTTGCTTATGAATGAATGGCAGTCTTGGAGAGAGAGAGAGAGAGAGAGAGAGAGAGAGATGAGTCGAGTTGTATCTTGAGATGGAAAGATATTTTGTAAAATCATTCAGAAGATTTCAAATGGTGCTGTAACAGCGCATTTGTCAAGACAGCCAAGCGTAGTAATTAATTTGCTCAGGAATTTAGAATTGGAGATTTTTTTGTTAACGTAACAATGTGATATTTACTGATTTTTCTTCAAAGATGGGTAGCATACATGTTTATAAGAAAGTAAAGAGAATTTGTTTAGTTTTTCCACTATTAATGTAAAGTGAATTTTTAATATTTCAAGTGTTAAAATTCTTTATCTCGGTGATGTAGAGTTTAGTTAATACAGTTTTCCCATCAATCTGCATTCATCTCCTTGTTTCAAATTCCACATATATAATTTTGCTTTTCCGAGTTTCTCACTAACAGAACTTTAATTGACAATGATCATTGCAATAATGAGATTTATTAGCACAGAAGTTTTTTCGAAGACTCTATAGTTTAAAGCACGCATTGCACATCGCGTTGCTAGTAGCTTGGAAATTTATTTTTTAACCAGCATAGCAGCTGCAGCAGCAGCCGCAGTAGTTCGGAGACAGCATCTGAACTGCATTTATTCATTGCACAAAAAGGTATGCCATTTATAATTTAGGTGTGATACAATTAACATTTGAACAGTGACATACTTTCCAGAGAGGGTGTTTTTGGTAGTTATTTATAGTTCATTGGTTTCTCGCAGTCAGATTGCTCGTATTATTGCTAACTATACAGTTTTCTTAAATTTAATAGAAAAGTTTCTACTCTCGCCAAGAGCGTAGCAGTACACAGTTTGATGTTTCATTTCTCGTTAACTTTTGCATTGCTGAATACTTTACAAGAATTAAGAGATTACTTAAGAACTTAAATACGAGCTAAACCGTTTGTCTACTCACAAGTTCAACCTCACGATACCACACAGACAAAATACCACAAAACATAACTACACATTACCATACAACAAAAACGAATTAACCACTTTCACGAGTATTAGACAGTGTGACTCTACTTGCAGGGAGCCAGTAATTTGAATGGATACTGCGGGAAAGTGGTATCAATCGTAGTACAAATAAAATATCTAGAAACAAACACAACGAAATCCATTCTGCAATTAGGAGAATATAGTGTACCCTTAATGGAGGGCAGCCTCCACTGATACAGAGAGATTGACAGATCGACATATAGAAATAGCTACACAAATTTAATTGATAGCACTTCAGGGAGAGAATACTGTACGTGAGAACTAGATTTCGCAACTAAAGGGAGGGGGGAGGCAGAATTCGGTGAATCCCACCGTATGGTTGGCGCTACTGCTGTCCCGTAGTATCGCGAAATAATCGAGAGAGCCAAGCAACTGAAACAGCGATCGAATCTCCCAGCATCGTTATTAGATTGTGGCAAAAGTCAAGAACCGTTAAGCTTTACCGTCACGTGGCGGAACGTACGTGTGAACAACAGGCGTTGCGGGTGAGACGGCAGCTAGTGGACTTCCCACGAAGACGTTCCAGAAAGGGCCCATGCAGTGATGCTCAAGGCTTTTGTTAACTGGTCGGCACCTCACACTAGCGTGTCTCCGGCTGAACAAAGTAGTTCCGGTGCCAAGTTGCTGGATGGTCAACCGGTTAGCTGTCGCCTGCTGTGCCATAGATCTGGCCACTTCCACTTGCCTCAGAAGTTTTCTAGCCTGGTGTAGCCGTGGCCGTTGGGACGGCGTGATGTTCTGTGTTAGTACATGTCTCAAGACGAAGAAAACGCTCCGTCTATACTTGAATATTTTTAACAGCCCCCGAGTTTTTGAACACTCTCACTCAAAATAACGGCAGCCGAGATCGATTCATAGATATAAATTCCTCGTACGTAAGGAATTATTGTTAAAAGATTTCTTTCGTTTCTGTAATTATTTGAGTGCCTTAACTCGAGGTTGAATCTTTAGGTACTTTGAAATAAAGTTGATATGCAAGTTACAGATAGAACAGCTGTTTGTTCTTCGTCAAAAGGTCTCGAATCTGACATCTGAATTCATATCCATTACTCCCTGTCGGCTCATTCTTTGTTTCAGGCATTGTGCGATAAACCACGTGCTCATCATTCCACGTGGCATTCTCGAGAGGAAAACCAAGTGTTACATTACAAGAACACGCGTAAAATGAATAACTTGAAAAGTTTTAATGAACGGCATTCGAAGACTACATAAATGTGGTGTGTGACTCCATTCACGCCCAGAAAATGAACAACAGTGTGCACCAATGAGGAACCCTAGAGCTTGGGCACACATCAGTCGAAGATTCAGGAGGATTCTTCGTCCTTTCGCTGTCCACATGCGCTGCCACCAGCGTTCTGCAGGAACCAGTAGCCCCTAACTGCTCTTGGAATGCCATGTGACGCTCCGGAAAATTGATCTGAAGCAATGCTGCGTGACGTGTCGAATTTTCTGAGCAGACTTGAAAATATGCCCGGGATTATCGTTCCACCGCTTCATACTGGTATGCTAGCAGCATCTGCTAACGAAGCTGTGCAAAAACTCAGACTGAAACCTTGCAAATGACTGGTGGTGCATCAGCTGAGCAATTCTCATACGGTTCGTGGAAGTCAGTACTGATAGTGGCCATTGCAGTGTATTCATGATGGAGAAGCCAGTCCTGAAATGCTTCTGTCTTTTGAAGAAGCACGATTGCGTTAATTTGGATTCGTGAAATTGCAGATCAGTCGGCGTTGGCGTTCTCAAAACACTCATCAGTGACACAAAAAGTCTTTGCATGATGTGAAAACAGGAGTGTGGTGTCCAGGTAACGCATTACAAATTCTTGCAGCCACCTTCCTCTATTAAACTACAGCTTCAGATAAATACGTGTAAAAAAATCGTTCAAATATTTTCCGAAATGATTGGGCTAAAGGTAAATATTAAAGTACATTCGAGAAACATTTAATAATCCTTTGAATGACGCCCTAAATCTTGTACAGCACGTGAGGTATGTCCAACGTTTCTCGAATCCAGTTTATTTCGTATGTTCGTACATATAATTTCACAAAATGTTTGATCTTTACTTTCAAATGTTTTTGTTCATTTGTTTATTGTCATGTTGTGTACAAAAAGCATTAACTGTAATACATTTAAATATAGATTGACAGTCCGCTATTATTAACAGTATTTAGAGAAATAGAAAGAAGAAAAGTTTCAATTTATGCTTCAATCTGATATTTATTTTAGTTTTTCAGCATGAAAGAAAGAATTCCACAATTTATACAGCAACATACCATATTATAGGCAAAATATCTCTGTCTAGAAGAGTTACACTTTTTGGCTCTTCAAATACACAGCTAGCAGCAGCTATTTGCGATATGTTCCAGTTTTCCCTTAATTAACTAATGAAGAGTTTTTATTTACCATGAGCATTTTCAAGCAATAAAGGTTTTTTAAAATACCTAAAACTCGTCCTCGCCAATTTTGATGTTCCATTTCCCGAGTTTCCTCTCTTCATTTGGCTCTGAAAATCTGGCAAAAAAATTTCTGCAGGTCACCAATTAAGTTTTACTTTATTTTCTTGATTACTTTCAAGCAATTAAATATTATCTTGCAAAACTAGACCTCTCACTCTTTAATTTCATACCCTATTTTTCCATTTCTCATTGTTCATTTGGCTATGAAAATTCAGATAATCATTTTCTGTCAAATCGTTAAATTTTTCTGAATTACCAAGATTACTTTCAATTCATTAAGTACTATTTACAAAACTAGTACCCATGCTGGTAAATTTAATATTCTATTTGTACATTTCGCACTCTGCGTTCTGCTATGAATATTCAGACAATAATTCACTGTGTAGGTGCTACAGTTTCCTGTTCCATTATCTATCATCCATCCATCTCTTAAAATATCTACCTAATTTTCTCTTTCCAGTCGTATCATAATTAGTTATTTTTTTGGCAATATGTTTTACAATATTCTACCAAAACCTTCTTCCCAAGGTTGGGTGTTACTGTGACCTGTTTCAGCCTCTATCATCCAACATCTTAAAATGTCTACCTGTTCTCTCTTTCCAGTTGGCTCACAATTCGTTAGTTTTTGGTAACCTATTTTCTAAAATACTGTCAATGTGACCCTTGTATTTCATACTACTCTCTTCTATTTTGTTGCTAACTTAAAAAATTTTTAAATTTGATTTTATTGTTTCTTTTCTTATTTTATCCTTTTCAATATATGTCTCATGAACTTCATGTCTGCTGCCTGTATACATAATTTTTCTTTATTTGATATTGCCCATGATTCAAGATCATATCCAAGAGCAGGTAAAGCCATAACTTTATAGAATTTCATCTTTGTTTTCTTTCTTGTTTTTCTTCTCAAAGTTCTTCCAATAACTCCTCAGACTGCTTGACATTTATTAACCTCCTCAATGTCTTTGACATAGTTAGCCTAATATCATGTCATAGGTAACTGAAATGTGACAATTGTTCTAAAATTTCCTCATTTAATATTATTCTCAACCAGATCATTAGAAGCCATTGTCCTCTTCTTAACTGCAGATATAGTTAAATTGCAGCTTGTTACGTTTTGGCTGAATCTACATATTGGTCTTTCTGAATTATCTTCTGTTTGTTGTATAATTATTTGGTCATCAGTATATAGTAGTGTATTTAATGGTACGCTAGATTCTGCTTTAATCCCTAATTGCTACTGGTATTTTACAGTTCCACTTCATAACTGGGTCATTAGTACATAAATTAAATAAAGTCTCTAATAGGCTACACCTTTTCAAGCACTTTATATTTACTAAAATTTCATCTAACGCCCTTGAACTTGAAGATATAGCTATTTTCATACTAACACATAGGCTCTTTATGTAGTTAGTAAAGTCTTTATGAAAATGTTTAATTTTAATATTTTCCACAGAAGGGGTTCTCTACCTCATGCATGGCTATCTCGAAATCAATAAATGCTAAGTAAATTATGTAAGCGAAATTCCGATTTCTTCAATACTTTCACTTATAAATATGTTACCATTACACAAACATCCCTTTCTGAAGCTTGACTGCTCTGAAATTATTGCGACTGCAATACTTTTCATTCTTTGATAAAGAATTTTCACATAAATTTTATATCGTACTTATCGTAAACTTATTCATCTATAATTTCCTGTGCCTTTTTGAAATGTAAAATTAATTTTAGATGTGTTCCATTCTTCAAATATGGAACAGTTCATCCAGTAGATGTTTTAAAAATGGAGTAAACAAATTCTAGAATGATTCCACAATATTTCATTAAATCAGCATTAATTAAACCTAACCCAGTAGCTTTTCTAATTTTTGTTGCATTTAAGGGGTGATTTTAAGTATTTTACATGTATTTAATCTACAGTGCTATTATCAGCTTTTGTAACATAACTTTCTTCAATACATTATACCATAAATTTCTGTAATGTAGTATCTACTGACTTTTTCATTACAGTAGACTTTCCAGTATCTTTCACAATTTTATTCTCATGTTTATTAAGTTTAAACACTATATTCACTCTTCCATTAATGTCATGTTTAACGTTAATAATGAACCTTTCCTATTATTCACCATCATATCTCTTTTTTGGATATTTTTTTTCTGTTCATGTTCAGTATTTCCCATACAACATTCATATTTGTTCGTAAATAGATGTTGTAACCATTTTGTTTTTTCTTCAATAAATTGGCCAATTCTGTGTTCCATATTTTCAGACCTTTCCTTTGGTTTGATTTCTTTACTTTTCACTAGTACCTCATTAGCTATTTTCAACATTGCTGTTTTCAGTCTTTTGCATTCTTCTTCAATATTGACTTCAGTATTGACCATTTTTAGTTTGCATATGAGGCTTTATTGATATAAATTCCTTGTTGTTTCTTCCTATGGAAGGTGAAATTTTAAGTTTTGGCTTTGGGTTTTCTTTATATTTGTTTGTATCCCCCGTTTTCCCAACATTTCAATCTTTGAAGTAAATAGAAAATCATCAGAGTCTGTATCATTACCCCTAAATACATGAGTATCTCGAACTTGAGAGCTTATTTTTTACTAGCTATTAAATAATCAATTATTGAGCCTGAACCTCTTGTTTTGCAGGTGTTTTATTAAATTCATTTACTTGTTTTTACAGTTCTCAGTAAAAGTTTCAGGACCTTTGTGCTTTCCTTTTTGAGGTGCACATACTCTTATGACATATAAGTGTCCTCTACTGGTCGTAAACATAGCACTTACGATCTTTCCAGTTATACAGGGATAAAAGTATATCTTCCTTTTGGATTTTTCACTAAAGCATTTGACCAAAACGGTACAACCTAGACTCTCCTCTGTAGCCATGGTTGCTAACTCATGCCTGTTTGCTGGAGATCGACTCGGAAAATACTAGTTTCGAATTTTAGTGGAAGAAAGCATTTTATTTACCAATATTTGGCTGGCAAAGGGAGGAGAGATAGTGGCGTATATCACTACATCGTTAGAGATTACGCCAATGTTGTGGGTTGAAGTCCAATCCTCTGCACAGTTTTTCATGGTGTGAGGACATAACACTGTTGATGCTGATCTAGCCACGGATTGGAACGTTAAGCTCGGTGGTCCCTTTCGTACTATCTGAGACGAGTAGGCAGTGTTTCACTCTCCCGCACATCTCATATTTATACAACACAAACACGACACCACACTGTACATACACATGCACACCTATTACAATCACCTACAGTCTACAGAAACTGTTAACACAAAATCCTTACATTTGGCGACACAAAGCTGCAGCTATGCGAGAATGGCGAGAAATTTTTCCAGTTGCAATGTGGGTCCAAAAAATAAACTGAATGATTTTCTCCTGCCAGTCTGGAAGGATGCAGTGTTGCGACTGGTTGGGGAAAAGGTGGTAGTGGTCATGGGAAGGCAACCCATTCCTCGCCAGCTGCCTGCTTGCCGTTGCAGCTTCGAGTGTTGCGTCGGGAGATCAAAATGCCACAGTTCACTGAACAGTGATGTGCCATTAAATTGCGTTAAGTTAGGGAAACCAGTCTCCAAGACGGTTACAGCGGCTAAACAAAACCAGAAAGGCAAGGATGACGAAATCCCAGGGAAAGGCAATGCTCATTGTTATATTTTGGTTTAATTCCAGGGGCAATGTCTGCTCCGAGATCATGCCACAGGGACAAACTACTAACAGCCACTTTTACTTGAAAGTCCTTGGACGTCTCAGAAGCCTGGTGCTGCAAGTCAGGAAGGAGATCAGCGGAAACTGCCGATCCATCACGACAACGCGCAGACTCATACCACCGTAGTTGTTAGCGAGTTTCTGGCCAGGTACTGTGTGGCAACGCTGCCCCAGCCACCACACTGTCCCGATCCGGCACAAGCGAACTTTCATTAATTTCCTCGATCAAAGAAAAACTTAATGGGCTACCATTTTGGGATAGTAGATGTGCAAGCCGCTCCAAGGAGATGTTTGAGGGCAGTTCCCGTCATAGTGTTCCAGGAAGCCTATCAGAGCTGGCAGAATTGCTGGAGAAGGTGTACTCTGATGCCCATGGGTGCTATTTTGTTGTTCTTTACTGATTTATTCAACTTATTTCCAGAAAGGCCCTGCAAGAGACTGACCCTATCCCTCACGATATCCCAGCCTGTCGTACCAAGTGGCTTTATTTGCTTTCCACTTCAATCATTTTCAGAGAAGCAACATAAAATGTAAAGACCTAAGGTTATTTCAAGTAGGGCACATCAAGAGCACGCAGTGACACTGCATCTAAAACAGTGGTTCAAGTGGCTCTGAGTACTATGAGACTCAACAACTGAGGTCATCAGTCCCCCAGAACTAACCGAAGGACATCACACGCATTCAAGCCCGAGGCAGGATTCGAACCTGCGACCGTAGCGGTCGCGCGGTTCCAGACTGTAGCGCCTAGAACCGCTCGGCCACACCGGTCGGCTCTAAAACAGTGTTATTTGGTGTTCTGGATATTAGGAATGGCGACATCGTCACACTTCTAAAAGCGTGTGTAAGTCTGCTGTTACTGAAGGTAAGGTTTGCGTCATATTCCTCTTCAAATTGCTCATACAATCGACGCTGTGACCACTAGGCTGGAATCTTCTTCAGGATGTTCTGGTATTTCTGGTTAGCTGTTAATGTTCAGTTAACTGGGGACGCCAGGAGATCTTGAAAAAGGTACCAGCCGAGGGGTTAAAACGTGGAATGTTTGAGATAACTGTAGAGGAACATGACGCAGCCCAAGAAATTGTAGGATTTTACTTTGGCGCTGTGTTTTGTTGGAACGCTGCAGATCAGCATAATGGTCGCTGCCACTCATGCCTACCACCAAACCCCCCCCCCCCCCCCCACCACCACCACCCAGTTCTCTCCCCCACAACTTCTGAAAAAGTGTAACTGATGAAAAAATCAGAAACAAAAAAAGTCAAACATAGTCGAACCCTCCCTGAAGCATACGGCATAATTTGGCGGCCTTACTTTCGCTCTAGAATGGCATCCCCCTTTAGTTGGCTTGCCAGTTTCTCGACTCACTGGCTTCACAGAGGCGAAGGGATCCCTGGCTGCTACGGCAGCAGTCCGACATTGCCGATTGCAGACGGCATGGGACCGGAACGGAATGCGG
Source organism: Schistocerca nitens (assembly GCF_023898315.1). NCBI lineage: Eukaryota > Metazoa > Arthropoda > Insecta > Orthoptera > Acrididae > Schistocerca > Schistocerca nitens. Next base: position 1,227,979,387 of record NC_064614.1, read on the forward strand.
CCCAGACGCAGCCGATCCGCCGTGGAATGCCAGCCATGACGGACGGATCCCGGCGTCGCTCTGGCCTACTCGGTTATCCTCCCTAGGGCCAGTGGAATCTGAGGCCGAGTTCCATCTGCCGGTAGCCAAAAGCGGCCGGTGCCGCTTCCCTTCCGCACTCCAACACAAGCCATTTCGTTTACTCGGAATATCAGGCAGTCCACGGTCCCAGGGAGTGGAAGTTTGAAGGATGTCAATTTACACTTCCTACACGACTTGACATCTAAATAGAACTTCTGTGAGTCCCTTCGACGCTCCGACAGAAACTGTGTTCATTTCGTTTACTCAGAATATCAGGCAGTCCACAGTTCCAGAGAGTAGAAGTTTGAAGGACGTGAATTTACACTTCCTACACGACTTGATATCTAAAGAGAACTTTTGTGAGGGATGAACCAGAGCCCGTTGGGGTGGCTTGTTCCTCTTAACGATACAGACATGCAGTAGGTGCAACCACGTTGGAGGGGTGTCTGCGATTAGCCCAAAGTAACATATGGTTCCTTGAAGAGGGGCGGCAGCTTCTTCTGTAGTTGCAGCGGCAACCAGATTACTGACTGATCGTGACTTGCTATGTTGGTTCTTTATTTTCATATACAAGGGCCGTTCAGCAAGTAATGCAACACATTTTTTTCTGAAAGCAGCGTGGTTTTATTCAGGATTCCCCACTCATTTTTCCACAGAATCTTGCCTTTCAACCTTTAATGTGACAGCATTACGCCACTTCACTGCGAAGGCCTATATGCCTGCATGGTGCTGTTCTACTGGTCGAGGTAGGAGCCAAAGTCTTGCTGTATTAATAACTGCCCCATCATTTACGTCCTGCTGAGTGCATCCTTCATTGGGCCAAACAGACGGAAGCCGGGCTGTAGGGTGGTTGAGGAAGAACTGTCGAATGAAGTTTCGTGACCTCCTCTCGGGGTGTGCGGATTTGTGTGAGGTCTTCCGCTGTCACGAAGAAGGAAAAGTTCGTTTGCTTTTTGTGGCGATTAACACGCTGAAGACGTTTGTTGAATTTCATGGTGGTAGCACAATACACGCCACAGCTGATCGTTGCGCTATGAAGGAGGACATCAAGCAGAACAGTCCCTTCAGAGTCCTCGAACACGGTTTCCATTACTTTACCGACTGAGGGTGCGCCTTTAAACTTTTCCTTCGGAGTAGAAGTGATGTGGCGCCAGTCCATGGATTGTCGTTTTGTTTCCAGTCTGAAGTGTTGAACAGGCAGGTACAATTCTATCAACTAATTCCATCTCCACATTCACCTGGGTCTCATACTCAATTGACTTGTAGTGGGATCCGCTGCAACGAGATCCTCTTCTTCAAAGTCGGGTGTACGAGTGGTCCACATGCTGTCATGTCCCTCGTTTCTTGTTCCAATTAGCCAGTCTCCTGCACTAGTCGATTGAAAGAAATAAACTCTCGTCATGACAAATCATGCCTGTTAGGAAATCGCTCCCAGTACAGCTTTTCATCAGGGAGATCACTGCAACGTAATTCCCAATACAAAAGGTGCACGCCATTGAGTTCATCTGTACCGTACTGTATGTCTCTGAATAGCGCTCAGTAATGAATGGGTCTCTCCCTGATAAATTGCACGTTCTGTCATGCAACAACGTAAATACGATACAACAGAGCCACTTTATGAACAACTAAAGTGAAATAATCTGCATCATGACTTCCTATAACCAGACTCGCTCTTCTTGTTTCCTTCCAGCAGATAAAGATTGCACGTGTAAATAAACAACACAGAATGTGTAAACTTGGCGCGTGTTAGTTGTAGATCAGCTGGAAAATAATAATGCTAGACTAAGCAGTAAATAAATTTACTTCCATATCTCCGTAAGGGAACACCGTATGTCCTATGCCGTCGATGTTAAATTATCGAATTTTGTGACACTTTATCTTAGAAACTTTTTAAGACACCAACTCACAATTTTCCATAATTATTGAATGCACGTTTCTAGAAACACCGAACTAGAATTATTACTCAAATTTTATTGTGGGTCATGCTATCTTTTTTTTTTCTTTTTTCAAACAATTTGTTGACAGAACTTTGTAAATAAATGAACATAAAAACAAAACAACTGAGGATATTTTAATTATTCTAGTTCCATATGTGTTGAATCTCACACTTGGCATGCTGCGAAAATTTCATACCTCTAGTGCTTTTTTTAGAAAACGGGTCATTTATTGCAAAAATGTAGTTCACAGATGTTGAGGTTTAAAACTTTTTTGTTACAAATTCTTATACAGACTTACATTTCTGTGTCTATTATGCACTAGAATTAACCTGGCCCATAGTCTGTGTATTCTTCAGTGTCACAACAACCCACTGCTTGTCTCCTCGTTTCCTTTCTTGCTTCTTTTGTCATTTGCTGAGCAGCTAACTCTGCTTCACGTACACGAAGCCCATCCAGTTCCCGCAGTCCTTTAGCTGTGTTCTGTCCAAATCTTGCCCCTAACTTCTCCAGAACCTTAAGTCTTTCACAGTTTCGACCATTAAAAGTCATTACAGCATCAGATACTGCTAACTTTAGACTCCTAAGGCCAACAAATACATTTTTAGGCACACGGCACCACACAGAATTATTGAAGGACTCATTCTAACTCTTGGTCTTCCCATGTAAACACTTCTTTAGTAGCTCAGGATTTGCCAAAGCTCTGTAAACAGGTTTTATTGCCTCCATCTCTGCCAAAGGAAGAGAATGTTTACGTACAAATTCATGCAGGGTGCCAGAAAATTCAGCGTGCCTATATTTACACCAAGTGTTTGGTGGAGATGGACACAAAACATGACATAGCTTTTCATCCGTTGATATTCGATGAAAGAAAGTGCTCCACACAGCTCTTTTCATCTTCTCTAAATTGTCACAGTTATCTCCAATGGCCTTCCCATAATATTCCTGTAATTCATCAATTACTTTGTCCGTTAGTCTGCACAGTGTATTGTCTTTCAACGAAAACTAGTATCAGAATCAAAGGACTGATTTGTTTATTCGTAATGTCAACGTCTGAGACGTAGTGGTAGTCACAAAACAAAGCAATCACAGCCTCGTAGACTGTATAGTTACCAAGATACGACTACTCAACTGTGGCAGTATACACTCCTGGAAATTGAAATAAGAACACCGTGAATTCATTGTCCCAGGAAGGGGAAACTTTATTGACACATTCCTGGGGTCAGATACATCACATGATCACACTGACAGAACCACAGGCACATAGACACAGGCAACAGAGCATGCACAATGTCGGCACTAGTACAGTGTATATCCACCTTTCGCAGCAATGCAGGCTGCTATTCTCCCATGGAGACGATCGTAGAAATGCTGGATGTAGTCCTGTGGAACGGCTTGCCATGCCATTTCCACCTGGCGCCTCAGTTGGACCAGCGTTCGTGCTGGACGTGCAGACCGCGTGAGACGACGTTTCATCCAGTCCCAAACATGCTCAATGGGGGACAGATCCGGAGATCTTGCTGGCCAGGGTAGTTGACTTACACCTTCTAGAGCACGTTGGGTGGCACGGGATACATGCGGACGTGCATTGTCCTGTTGGAACAGCAAGTTCCCTTGCCGGTCTAGGAATGGTAGAACGATGGGTTCGATGACGGTTTGGATGTACCGTGCACTATTCAGTGTCCCCTCGACGATCACCAGTGGTGTACGGTCAGTGTAGGAGATCGCTCCCCACACCATGATGCCGGGTGTTGGCCCTGTGTGCCTCGGTCGTATGCAGTCCTGATTGTGGCGCTCACCTGCACGGCGCCAAACACGCATACTACCATCATTGGCACCAAGGCAGAAGCGACTCTCAACGCTGAAGACGACACGTCTCCATTCGTCCCTCCATTCACGCCTGTCGCAACACCACTGGAGGCGGGCTGCACGATGTTGGGGCGTGAGCGGAAGACGGCCTAACGGTGTGCGGGACCGTAGCCCAGCTTCATGGAGACGGTTGCGAATGGTCCTCGCCGATACCCCAGGAGCTACAGTGTCCGTAATTTGCTGGGAAGTGGCGGTGCGGTCCCATACGGCACTGCGTAGGATCCTACGGTCTTGGTGTGCATCCGTGCGTCGCTGCGGTCCGGTCCCAGGTCGACGGGCACGTGCACCTTCCGCCGACCACTTGCGACAACATCGATGTACTGTGGAGACCTCACGCCCCACGTTTTGAGCAATTCGGCGGTACGTCCACCCGGCCTCCCGCATGCCCACTATACGCCCTCGCTCAACTGAACATACGGTTCACGTCCACGCTGTCGCGGCATGCTACCAGTGTTAAAGACTGCGATGGAGCTCCGTATGCCACGGCAAACTGGCTGACACTGACGGCGGCGGTGCACAAATGCTGCGCAGCTAGCGCCATTCGACGGCCAACACCGCGGTTCCTGGTGTGTCCGCTGTGCCGTGCGTGTGATCATTGCTTGTACAGCCCCCTCGCAGTGTCCGGAGCAAGTATGGTGGGTCTGACACACCGGTGTCAATGTGTTCTTTTTTCCATTTCCAGGAGTGTATAATCTGTATAATCTAATCTGATTGCCAAAGGAAATGTTGTCGAAATTGTCCGCGACATGCAATATTTATACCTAAACACTTAATCCTATATTCTGCGCTTGAAACGTCGGTTTCCAGAATGTGCTAATATTGTTTTCTGTTTTACCTTAGAGACAGTGGAGCCCCGTTGAATGGTTCAAATGGCTCTGAGCACCATGGGACTTAACTTCTGAGGTCATCAGTCCCCTAGAACTTAGAACTACTTAAACCTAACTAACCTAAGGACATCACACACATCCATGCCCGAGGCAGGATTCGAAACTGCGACCGTAGCGGTCGCGCGGTTTCAGACTGTAGCGCCTAGAACCGCTCGGCCACTCCGGCCGGCGAGCCCCGTTGAGTGCGTCGCTTCTTGTGTGATGACGTTTAGTGGGAAACGATGAAATAAAATAGGAAACCCACGACTGTTCATTTTTGGTTGGAAATTATAGTCTTTCACTTCGTTTCTCGGCACCAACACTAAAGATACAGAACTAATACTGAGTATACCACTTTGGCAAATCATATCACATACGTCGTAAAACGCAATTATTTCATTATTTTTCTTGCAGCTTTCGCATCTTTGTTGCGTTCTGTCCCAAATGTTAATTCCACTATTGTTTTTGTGCACACTTCACACAATCCACCGTCGATTCCTTTACTATTGTTGTCTCACCCACACAGACAAGGGAATGGTCCAGTGCGACGTGGAGAAACCTGAAAATTTGCACACGCAGAAAATACACTGAAATAAGCGCACTGTCAAAATTTTAGCTGCTAAGGTGCAAATATTTGGAAAAGAAATGTTGAAATTTGCCGAATTTATAGTTCGCTCGGTGGCTGGAGAATTGCACACTCCTGCCGTAGCTGTAGCAGATAGCACATGCGCAACACGACGGGGACATACCACAGAATGACAGCACATCGGCAAATGGATAAAACGTCACAACGTGATCGTAATTTGTGAAGCGAATTCTAATTGCGTTGATAATTGCGCTGACTGTGTTGTTCGCAGTTATGATTCGCTCGAGTTTGCAGCTCGTTTAATATCCATAATGATCAGCAGCTGCTTTTGCGATATCGTCAGGAGTCAGCAATGAAGGTGAAACTAAATTAATTTTCTTTTTGTTTCTTCGAATGCGCTTGTTAACAACATCTGTCGTTGTACAGGTCTCAGACTTTCACTCTAATGCAATGTCCAGTGAATGATTTTTCCTTTGGCAAAGATAAAATTAGAAGAACATGGTATACAATCGAAATTACCTACTTCTCCTAAAGACCCACACACTTACCGGTTGTTGACTTCTTGGACATTCATTAGAATAATATCGACATTTCGTTAGAAATCGTAAAAACTTGATGTTGTTGTTGTGGTCTTCAGTCCTGAGACTGGTTTCATGCAGCTCTCCCTGCTACTCTATCCTGTGCAAGCTTCTTCATCTCCCAGCACCTACTGCAACCTACATCCTTCTGAATCTGCTCAGTGTATGCGTCTCTTGGTCTCCCCCTACGATTTTTACCCTCCACGCTGCCCTCCAATACTAAATTGGTGATCCCTTGATGCCTCAGAACATGTCCTACCAACCGATCCCTTCTTCTAGTCAAGTTGAGCCACAAACTCCTCTTCTCCCCAATCCTATTCAGTACCTCCTCATTAGTTATGTGATCTACCCATCTAATCTTCAGCATTCTTCTGTAGCACCACACTTCGAAAGCTTCTATTCTCTTCTTGTCCAAACTAGTTATCGTCCATGTTTCACTTCCATACATGGCTACACTCCATACAAATACTTTCAGAAAAGACTTCCTGACACTTAAATCTATACTCGATGTTAACAAATTCCTCTTCTTCAGAAACGCTTTCCTTGCCATTGGCAGTCTACATTTGATATCCTCTCTACTTCGACCATCATCATTTATTTTGCTCCCCTAATAGCAAAACTCCTTTACTACTTTAAGTGTCTCATTTCCTAATTTAATTCCCTCAGCATCACCCGATTTAATTCGACTACATTCCACTATCCTCGTTTTGTTTTTGTTGATGTTCATCTTATATCCTCCTTTCAAGACACTGTCCATTCCGTGCAACTGCTCTTCCAAGTCCTTTGCTGTCTCTGACAGAATTACAATGTCATCGGCGAACCTCATTGTTTTTATTTCTTCTCCATGAATTTTAATACCTACTCCGAACTTTTCTTTTGTTTCCCTCACTGAATGCTCAATACAGAGATTTAATTACATCGGAGAGAGGCTACAACCCTGCCTCACTCCCTTCCCAACCACCGCTTCCCTTTGAAGTCCCTCGACTCTTATAACTGATTTCAGTACAAATTGTAAATAGCTTTTCGGTCGCTGTATTTTACCCCTGCCACCTTCAGAATTTGAAAGAGAGTATTCCAGTAAACATTGTCAAAAGCTTTCTCTAAGTCTACAAATGCTAGAAACGTAGGTTTGCCTTTCCTTAATCTTTCTTCTAAGATAAGTCGTAGGGTCAGTATTGCCTCACGTGTTCCGATATTTCTACGGAATCCAAACTCATCTTCCCCGAGGTCGGTTTCTACTAATTTTTCCATTCGTCTGTAAAGAATTCGCGTTAGTATTTTGCAGCTGTGAGTTATTAAACTGATAGTTCGGTAATTTTGACATCTGTCACCAGCTGCTTTCTTTGGGATTGGAATTATTATATTCTTCTTGAAGTGTGAGGGTATTTCGCCTGTCTCATATATCTTGGAGTTTTGTCAGGACTGGCTCTCCCAAGGCTGTCAGTAGTTCTAATGGAATGTTGTCTACTCCCGTGGCCTTGTTTCGACTCAGGTCTTTCAGTGCTGTGTCAAACCCTTCACGCGATATCATATCTCCCATTTCATCTTCATCTACATCCTCTTCCATTTCCAAAATATTGTCCTCAAGTACATCGCCCTTGTATAGTCCCTCTATATACTCCTTCCACCTTTCTGCTTTCCCTTCTTTGCTTAGAACTGGGTTTCCATCTGAGCTCTTGATATTCATACAAGTGGTTCTCTTTTCTCCAAAGGTGTTTTTGATTTTCCTGTAGGCAGTATCTATCTTACCCCTAGTGAGACAAGCCTCTACATCCTTACATTTGTCCTCTAGCCATCCCTGCTTAGCCATTTTGCACTTCCTGTCGATCTCATTTTTGAGACATTTGTATTCCTTTTTGCCTACTTCATTTACTGCATTTTTATAGTTTTTCCTTTCATCAATTAAATTCAATATTTCTTCTGTTACCCAAGGATTTCTACTAGTCCTTGTCTTTTTACCTACTTGATCCTCTGCTGCTTTCACTACTTCATCCCTCAAAGCTACCCATTCTTCTTCTACTGTATTTCTTTCCCCCATTCTTGTCAATTGTTGCCTTATGCTCTCCCTGAAACTCTGTACAACCTCAGGTTTAGTCAGTTTATCCGGATCCCATCTCCTTAAATTACCACATTTTTGTAGTTTCTTCAGTTTTAATCTACAGTTCATAACCAATGGATTGTGGGCAGAGTCCACATCTGCCCCTGGAAATGTCTTACAATTTGAAACCTGGTTCCTAAATCTCTGTCTGACCATTGTATAATCTATCTGAAACCTGTCAGTATGTCCACGTTTCTTCCATGTATACAACCTTCTTTTATGATTCTTGAACCAAGTGTTAGCTATGATTAAGTTGTGCTCTATGCAAAATTCTACCAGGCGGCTTCCTCTTTCATTTCTTACCCCCAATCCATATTCTCCTACTACGTTTCCTTCTCTCCCTTTTCCTACTGACGAATTCCAGTCACCCATGACTATTACATTTTCGTCTCCCTTCACGATCTGAATAATTTCTTTTATTTCATCATACATTTCTTGAATTTCTTCTAAATCTGCAGAGCTAGTTGGCATATAAACTTGTATTACTGTGGTAGCCGTGGGCTTCGTATCTATCTTGGCCACAATAATGCGTTCACTATGCTGTTTGTAGTAGCTTACCCGCGTTCCTACTTTCCTATTCATTATTAAACCTACTCCTGAATTACCCCTATTTGATTTTGTGTTTATAACCCTGTAGTCACCTGACCAGAAGTCTCGTTCCTCTTGCCACCGAACTTCACTATTTCCCACTATATCTAACTTTAACCTATCCATTACCGTTTTTAAATTTTCTAACCTACCTGCTCGATTAAGGGATCTGACATTCCACGATCCGATCCGTAGAACGCCAGTTTTCTTTCTCCTGATAACGACATCCTTCTGAGTAGTCCCCGCCCGGAGATCCGAATGGGGGACTATTTTACCTCCGGAATATTTTACCCAAGAGGACGCCATCATCATTTAACCATACAGTAAAACTGCATGCCCTCGGGAAAAATTACGGCTGTAGTTTCCCCTTGCTTTCAACCATTCGCAGTACCAGCACAGCAAGACCGTTTTGGTTAGTGTTACAAGGCCAGATCAGTCTATCATCCAGACTGTTGCCCCCTGCAACTACTGAAAAGGCTGCTGCCCCTCTTCAGGAACCACACGTTTGTCTGGCCTCTCAACAGATACCCCTCCGTTGTGGTTGCACCTACGGTACGGCTGTCTGAATCGCTGAGGCACGCAAGCCTCCCCACCAACGGCAAGGTCCATGGTTCAAGGGGGGGGGGGGGAGGGAACGTGATAAGAAAGAGAAAATGACTCTGATGATTACGTGAACTGTGGTTCGGACGATGATTGGAGTGCTGATTAAAATCCAGAACAAAAATATATTATTTTCCTAGCCCAAAGAAAATATGGAGAGCTATAGCTTTCAGTGACAATGAAAAGGCTGAAATTTCTTTCGTTAAACGAAGCATGGAGAAAACGCTTAAAGTTAAGCTACGTGAAAAGGCAGTTTCGTTTCGTAAAATCTGGACCCGAATTGTATACATGGAAGAAAGATTTACACGGAGTACGAAATATGTGCCAAAATGATACTCGCTTCTGCAAATTGCCAGATAAGCTCTTCTAAATATTTGAGAAATTTAGGACTGCTCGTGAGAGTCAGTGCACTGGAAATCTACAAAATTAAGCTATCTGAAGTGAAATAAACATTACTGGTTTCCAGCCATTTTTGACCTGGTTAAACAGATTCAGAAAATAACATGGAAAAGAAAGTCGCAAAATTACGAACTTTACTTCAAGTAAACATGCAGAGGATATGCCATTAATAAGTAGCACTGCAGACAAATTCACAGCTTCTTGTTGTCCTATAAAATGCTGTGTATGAAGCCAATCAGTCGGGAATCGTGCAAGAACCGCCCGCGGACCTCACTTCATTACATTGAAACAAAGAAATATGGATCACTTGGACAGCTGATGTATGTTGTGACACATTCAAACACAATAATGCCACTGATAAACGTAACGGCGGATTACTGTCACCGCAGCTTTATATCTGTTTCAGGAACTTCAATGCAAATTAGGGCCGAAAATTAAAAGAAAAACCTATTTAGTTTCAAAAAGCTTGTAATCAACGTAGTAATCTCTGGAAATATTGGAGAGAATTATTATTCCATATTACATCTAAAACGTCCCTTTACAAGTTCCAGAAAATTATTCTTTGCTCTTGGTTGACTCTTGGCCTGGACATACCGTACGACGGTACTGGGCAATACGCACCGAAAATTGAATAGTTTGGCTTGAACCCCCGCGTACTATGGTACGAAAATATATATATTCGTTACACTCCGCTTAATTGAGCGGCCCAGAGATGTGGCTTGTCTCAATGTTTGGCTACGTTTTTCGTCATAGGGTGCCAGCTTACACATGTCGTAAACGCAATTTTTAATCCTGAAATAAAATATAAATAAACAATGCAGATATGTATTGCGGTGAAGCCAGCCGGAGTGGCCGTGCGGTTCTAGGCGCTACAGTGTGGAGCCGAGTTAGCCAGGTTCGATTCCAGCCTCGGGCATGGATGTGTGTGATGTCCTTAGGTTGGTTAGGTTTAATTAGTTCTAAGTTCTAGGCGACTCATGACCTCAGAAGTTAAGTCGCATTGTGCTCAGAGTCATTTATTTTATTTATTGCGGTGAAATTTAAAAAATACTGAGTCACTCACGTTGATTTATAATTTGAACAAGTAGTTTATTTCTATTTTTCCACGAATAGTCTTAAGTATATTGACTAAACACTTTAAAAAGCAGTCTCAGGAGCTTTTACATAAGGGCGCCCTTTAACAACTGATGTTACAACTCTTCACTATAAAATTCATATGTCGTGACCACAGCACTCGACGGTCCACAATTCACAAAATACACTGCTGTCTGCTGTCCTAAACCACTATATTGCACTCCACTTGATCGCTTTCGAACTTGGCCACCAACCCACTACTACCACCCAGTTGTGCCTCAAGATAGGGTTTTAGCGTCGCTCAAATCCGACTCCCTGTCAACAAAGATGGCCGCTCTATGTACCCTCGAAACGACAGCCTAATTAAGAACAATGTTTGATAAAAAGGATTAGGAATATTCTAAAACTAAACACAAAACACATACGATACATTGAAAAATATGGAAAATTTCCGGAAAATAATAATTTGAAGTCCAATTTTCTGTATCTGCCACTGTTTATTCACAAATAGCGTTCTTGTGGCGTGATTTTATTTTTGCCAGATTTTTGATAGTAAACATAGATAAACAAATAAAAATTAATACTTAATTACTCATCTACCTCTTTAAACTTTAGAATGCTGTAAATGAGTAAATGTGGAAACCCAGTTTGTTTTTTCTGTATAAAAGAAATGTTTACTTCTCTTTCAGCTTCAAAACTTAGCCAAAACTAATTCATAATGTTTTAGCAATGAATGTAATGTTATGAAAGACAAAAACTAAATATGTTAAAAATTAAAAACGTTTCCTGCCTGCACAACAACTCATTAATGTTTCAACAAGTGCGGGTAATGTGGAAACGCCTTAAAATTGTGGGAAACTGACTACTTCAAACGATAACTATTGAAAATGTTAGAAACTATTTTATTTTATATTAAATTTAAAATACACAAAAATATTTTTAAACGCAACTGTAATCGAAAAAAGCTTCATAAGTGAAGTTCACCTGCAAAAATCACATACGTAAATATCTCCTTCATTTCCGGCACACAAAGAGTGACTCCACTCTCACACACTACACACTTAATCCACAATTCTCCCCGACCGTCTTTGGAAAATGCGCCTCCACAAAAAAAAAAAAAAAAAAAAAAAAAATTACAAATGGCATCTTCATCAGTAGGTTTTTCTTCCCCAACTGGGAGATCCAACTCTGACTCGCCTCAACAGACAATTGGTGCATTGGTCTTTTCATCTGAGTCCTCATATCTTAAGGCGTTTTTTGCATGGTTTTCTAGGAGGGGCTTCACGTTTTTTCTTGGTTTTTGCAGGTTTCTTTAGGAAGCTTCTGTTTACCCTTCAGGAAGTGGTCTTCAAGGCGTGTTTTGTAAGGCGAAGATGTCAAAACAGCTGATGAACCTGGCTTACGACCTCTGTGGAAAACCTTCCTCTTTGGAGGAGGGATTGGCATGATATTTGTGGAGACAAACACGTGTTTGATGAGGTATTTGACAACGATGTTTACCTCCTCCTTTCTCTTTGGCCATCTTCACTTGGGCTGTCAGTTGTCACAGGTCGGAATGCGTTCTGAGTGTCTTCTTGTCTGAGGTCGTCACTGGAGTTGCTGGATTCTCATAAGTTCATCTCAGACTTCTGGCCTCATCTAAAGCCGACGTGGCAGCTATAAAGTCGATTTCTGCAAAAACAATCCTGTCAGATGGTGGTGCTCCTTTTAGTAGAGCATCAGTCCAGTTCTTCCAGGGGAAGATCATCATTGGTGGTACGAAAGTACCGCCAGCACTCATACAGCATATGACAGTCACCAGGGATCCTCGCTCTGCTGATGTGAGGGCACCTACTTGACGTTTACCTTTTTTAGGGATCCTCGCTCTGCTGATGTGAGGGCACCTACTTGACGTTTACCTTTCAGTCCAATGACATGTGGTATTCTGCTCTGGACGACAGAGAGCCCAGTCTCGTCCACATTGCACACACGATCAGCACTATAGGAGTGTTAACTGTACTCAGCTTCCAAAATGTCAAAAAACTTGTCTACAACTTCCCTGTTGAACCTGTTTGCTCTCGAGAACGAGGTTCCCATAGGTTTGTGGATTGTGAGTTTATTTCTGTGTCATCTAAGAAAAAGGTGAAACCAAGCTCTACCTGCAGCATTTGAAGTAAAAGGATGATTAATATTATTTCTTTCCGATAGCTGATTTGCCATTCTCTTGAGATCTAATCTGGTAAGGCCATAGAAGCGATCATCCATGTCAATGAGATACTGTATCAACTGTTTCTCAATAGTATCAGGTAGTACAGGCTTACGTCGATGTCTCAAAGAAACACATTCTTCGGGTGTCATATCACTATATAGAAACCTTTGAAGTGTGGCCTCAGGTACACTGAAAGCTTTTACTGTTCTTCTTAACCCCTTCTGTTTTTCCCTTAGCTTTAATTATGTTTTCAGAATCTCATTTCTTCACAACAGCTCTTGGTTTCCGATTAGTTAGCTTTCGTGGCATCTAGAAACAGACGCAAAACGTATTAGAAGTAATGTATTTGATTTTGGTATTGTGGAAATGTTTCCACAATGCAATCGCATGTATGGTTCCACAGTACCTACACAATGGCTATTTTAAATTTCAGTATGTTACATTAAGCAACTATCCGTTTAAGGTTGGCAAAGGACTGCTAAAACCTTCTATGCACCTCCATTTATAAGCTATCAGACGCAAAGAAAGATAACTAAAAAGTATGTGGATAAATACAATACCACAACTTACCTCGAAAAATGTTTAGAATATGCGAGAAAGTAAATTCCTTCACTGTCACGGAGTCTGTTGCTCAACTGACTGCTAACCCTCGACCGTGACAAATAGGAACTATTGCAACAATTTCTGGCTGCCCCACTAGAGTGCAGTATTCTGCAGGCCAGATACAAGATGTTTCCACATTACCCACTCGCTTCCACATTTACACCCCTACCTCTACCAAAAACACAGTTTCTCTCAGTCTAATCCCATATTCCGACCTCTCATTCAAAACTGGTACGCACTATGCTAACTAGGCTATGATTGCTCGACGCAGCTCTAATTGCCGTGTCCGTAGACACTTTGTTTAAAGCATTGCCGAGACATTAGCTTACGAACTTTAATAGATTTACAATATTTTAGATAGCAATAACTTTTAAACTATTATATATTTTTGTTGAGCATCTAGATAATTTAGCTTTACATATTTTTCTGTGCATGAGTGCCAACTCGCACCTCCGTGTCGCTCTTAGTTCTGTTTTTATCAATTTTTATCTGTCATATAAATTTCTCCAAGCGCGCAAGTATGGTCATATGCGCTCCTGTCGAGCGCTCGGGCTTTTCCAAGACCGCGTAGACGCTAGCCGCTCGCCACAGCCCCGTAACAACAGGCAGCCACATGTTCTGCGGTGGGAAAGTGCCGCTCTAATCTCCCCCCATAGCTTGTACGGTCACAATTACCCCGACTTGCTACTCCATAAATGCAACACATGGTGTGGCAAGTAGCACGAAACACTATCTGGGCCCTCAGAAACGGAAATGAAGTCTACATACGATAGCAGAAAAATCAAAATGAACAAGTCCTTATATTATCTTATGCAGCAGCAGTTCCTACCCTAACTTAAGCAAACTTATGCTAAATACATTTATTCATCAGCATTTCCATAATGCTGATATGACTGACCAAAGATTGTGACAAAACAATAATTTAACTGCTGCTCAATGACCAATGAAAATTACAACAATGAAAACTGGATGAAATGAAATATATAAAATAACCCGTAGCACAACATAATCCACAAATCAGCCTACATTCCCCTAAAACTAAGTAATCTTAAACATATGTATAAAACATATGTATAAAACAAAAATTAAAAAAAAAGAATTATATATCCCCCAAATCTAAACATTTCTTCAATGAATACAAAAGAGCATTTTATATGTATACCATTCAGTTCCATGTTCTCATAAGTCAATCCCATGCTGAACTATCTCCACCCCCATACACCAAAAAAATTGGTGTGACAAAATCACGATCATCACCCCTGAAAAATTGAATAAATATTCGTATCATTTGAAACAATAAGAAAAGTGCCACTCATTGTCCATCTCTCACATTCATATCCTACCATGTCCATACAAGTGCTGTACAGTGAGTACAACTGTTGTAGTCACTGACAGAATTAGCTGTGTCAATCAGCTTGTAAGTAGGCTGTTTAGGTTTTTTTATTGGTAACGCCACCTCAGTATGCAAATCACCGGCTGTGCCGTGTGCAGTCTGTGGCTGCTTTGCATTGTTGTAATACTCAACCATTGTAGTGTTAGGCAGCTGGCTGTGAACAGCGCGTAGCGCTGGGCAGTTGGAGGTGAGCCGCCAGCAGTGGTGGATGTGGGGAGAGAGATGGCGGAGTTTTGTAATTTGTCATGATATCAAGGTAAATACATTGTTTGTTCTCTATTAATATCTTTCATTTGCTAACTATCCCTATCAGTAGTTAGTGCCTTCCATAGTTTGAATCTTTTATTTAGCTGGCAGTAGTGGCACTTGCTGTATTGCAGTAGTGGGAGTAACCAAGATTTTTGTGAGGTAAGTGATTTCTGAAAAGTACAGGTTAATGTTAGTCAGGGCCATTCTCTTGTAGAGAATTTTGAAAGTCAGATTGCGTTGCGTTAACAAAATATTGTGTGTGGAAAGTCAGATTGCGTTGCGCTATAAATATTGTGTGTCAGGTTAAGGACAGTCGTGTATATTGTTCAAAAGGGGACGTTTCATATGTCGACCCTTAGCCGAGGATACCTCACTGGAATCTTCTGATTTTTTCCTTGTAGTTTGTGTAATTAGTGTAGATTTTGTTTATTGCTAGCGCGTAATTATAGAGAGAATTTCCTTTGTAGTTGTAGTTTTTCATTGTTGTACAGTAAAACAGTTGTGGCATGCATGTAGATTTGCAGCAAGTATTTCGCAGCTGCGCTTGCAATTAACTAGATATTATTTTCAGTGCTATGTTAATGTGTTTTCTTATTTTTGCTCTTCAAATTGTGTTTTTCTGTGTTGTCGTGTGAAATACTGTGACAATAATGGCGTGTGAAAAACGTAACACTAGGCTCCAAAGCAAACTGAGAAATAACAGTGACGACGAGCGTAGCTTGCCAGCACCACTGTGTAATGAATTAACAGATGTTCAAAGTAATAATTTGGTAGCTGTGCATAGGGAAATGGAGCGGGCTGCAAACAATGGTGTAGACAGCGAAACAATTAGAGAACAGGGAAGCATTATCGATCGATCGGTCGGCGACAGCTCGCCTCAGGAATCCGAAACGACAGGAAACAATCTCGCAAATGCTGTGAATTCAGGATTTGGGTCCTCACCGTTTTCTCAAATGAGTCAAGACACATTTTCTGCTTGTCAAAATGTGAATGTTTCCGGTGCAAATTCACTGCCGAAAAGCACTGAGGAACATGTTCCAGACACCAGTGCATTGTTATTACAATTAATACAACAAATGGGACAAACACAACAAAAGCTTCAAAAGTTAGACACAACGCTCGAACAAAATCAGAAACAAATGGGACAAAATCTTCAAAAATTAGACACAATCGAACAAAATCAGAAACAAATGGAACAAAATCAGAAACAAATGGAACAAAATCAGAGTCAAACACAGCAACAGCTTCAAAAGTTAGACTCATTGGAGCAAACTCATGAACAAACACGTGAGGATTTAACTAATGAGTTACATCACATTGAATCGAAATGTCAAAAAGTCTGTAACGACGTAAAAACACAAATTTGTGAGCATTTCCAACCTATTTTTTCGCGGCATGAAAATGCACTACAGAATCACGAAGTAGCCATAAAAGAACTGCAAACTACTGTTCATGAAAATCATGAGACCTTGCAAGCTAATTTTGACTCAGTTGCATCTACCGATTCGGTTACGCAACTTGCAAAAACCCAGGAAAACTTAAAAGACACAGTAGAAAGACACATGGAGGAAATTAGTACATTATCAGAGAAAGTAGTTGAACTTTCGGATCAGCTAAATAATTTATCTACGAAGGTAGATGATAATCTGAATGACACAAAACCGGTAGTCTTTAATGACACAGAAAAGTGCGAACAAATTAGGAAATTCAATCAAAATCAAATCAATATACAGTACAAAAGAGAAATCCGGGAAGTACAAGATCAGTTGGCACAAGTAATACAAAAATTACAAATTTCAGAGGACACTCGCGCTCCAACACGGGAAGAGGGACTTAGAAATACGGAAAAGCCGCAACATAATAACACAGGGCATTTCGGAAGGTTGGCGGTGTGCGCCGAATTTTGAGATGGAACCGCCGACGCGACCTAGCAATGACCGATATGCTACTCGCCGACACAATGATTTTTACTATAAGCTGTTGGGAAAAAAAAAAAAAAAAAAAAAAAAAAGGGAGGCAGAAGGACTTCAGACGCAACAGTTCGGCGCGCGGTTGCGATTCCGGGAGAAATTCTCCACCACATGACCGACAAACGGGAAACTATGTAAACTGCCGACATAACGACAGACATGAATTTCATCGGAACTGGCGGGATTGTGGCAGAGCTGGGCCATCTCGTCGGGGCGAATTTGTGGAGGTTCGGTCTCCGAATCCCATTAACGACGCGCGCCAACAAAGCGGCAGGCACTGACCCGCACAGCAGGCAGACACCTGCGCCGGCTGGCTCCGAGAAAAATAACATTGACGCTAACCTTGAGAAAAATTCCAGTATTCTTTAACGACGTATACCGCATGTTAATTGCATTGTTCAAACTCTGAGTACTATGAAGAGCAAAGGTTTACACCACATTTCACATGTAAAACCGTTTATTGAAAGACAATCTGCTTTTTTTTAATGCAACATTTTGGTTTACTTGCAAATACATTATGGATTCAAGGTGCTTTCTGAGAGATACCAGGTGACACAGTGGTTAGTTTATTTGACAGCTACACGACTATATCACGACGCTACTAATGTGTGACACAATTCACCTTGTTGCTTTTGCGGTGTATCTGTTTCATATCTGCACAGTTTTTCTGTATTATTCTGAAAAGTAAAACATGTTTTAGTAGTAACTTTTGTGGTATAGCAACAATGAGACAGCCTTTTCCGTAGCACAACAATACGTTAGAGTACAGTACTTTCTTCATCACAACAATAAGCGTAATAACTAAGATATCTATACGCAAAGCATTTCACTTTTCTGTATCATGAGGTAAGTACATTGACTTCTGCAGAACTTAGATTTCGGAGGACGACAACTACGACACTTCCACAGAATTATCTTACAGCAAGACGCACATTTAGCGCTACAGGACATGCATTTGAGAGATTAATTTTGTACTTAAGCCATTTATTTTTCAAGATTTTTGAATTACAAAGAAAGTTTTCCGTGATACATTTCATTCCATTGCTGTAATCTGTAACACCTGAGGGTATAATTACATTTATCCTCAGGGGGGTACACGCCTACTTTGTGTACCATGTGTTTGGCAAGCACAAGGAGCCCTAGCTAATATGGTATTTGCTTATACAACTTTACACATCGGTACCATATTTCTCTAACACAGAATTACACAGCTATCTGATTATTTGACAGAGATAAACATTTATTTTACTACATCTGTGACAGACGTTTACGTAATTACACCGTTGGATAACTTCACACTTACGAAATTGTATGTTGTCTGTACTTTGTAAACTGTTCATATTTTTTCAGAACCATTGTGATACTATGAGAGCTTTGAATGATATATTTGGTATGGGATCATGATTTTAAAGTACATTTGAGGTTGATGACACTATTGAAATGAGCAGAGAATTTTTTTAGGTTTTGAAATTATTGGAGGAAGCTACGACGTTTTTGAGATTTGACTGAGGTTTTATGATGTTAGTATTACGACGACGATGTGTATTATGCTGCTGAGGTATGTTTATGGTCAAGAAGCTGATGCTATATGAGGAATTTGATTATGTGTCGACGATATATATATGTGTAATAAGGTAAGGAGTAATGAATAGTGATTTAGGGACTCTGCTTTGTGGAAAAGGATGTTGGAAACAAGAATCGTATTTTAGAATTATGAAATGTGTGTAAATGCGTGAATGTATCACAATGCCGACGAAAATTTTTTTTGGACGCTGTTATATTTATAGGATTTTGTTTCTACAGATTTGTAATCCAAATTCTTGACCTGTGAAATATTTTTATATGAGTCACTGTAGCGAAAACTGCTGTCGTAAATATTCCGGGATGAGAGGTAAGTGACCGAGACGTAATTCTTTGTGAGTGGCCACCTGTGCCAGCCACCTGGAGAAACAGCCATTAGGTGGAGAAAAAAAAAAGGGGGGGGGGCCATTATCCTCGCTTGACATTCCTTTGTAGAAAGCATCGCAACATTTCACGGCTATTGTCGTGCTAGTTGAGAGAAATGCCATATGGCGACAGAAATGCCTAATGAAATGACGAGAAATATTTTTACATCTGCACACCTGATTACGACAAGCATCTTTCTACGAGAGTTGAGAGAATTTCTAACTTATGAAATGTCACATGACTACTGAATGATTATTTTATGCTTTACTTTGTACATAGTTGCTTATTTCATTTGATATCTAGTTTCCAGCTGTGTTGCAGCATTGGTTTCATAAAAAAAAAAAAAAATTCATTTGCTAATGTGAACACTTTCTGTCAACAGATCTATTAAATAATTACTTTATGACCCACATTCTTCGAAAAAGGAGCTCTTGGAATGGGAAGAACAATAAGAAGGGACTAGTAACAGTTACTGCACACATAATTTTCTTTTCAAGTACATGGTAATATTTTTTTTACAATAAGTTGTTGTGGTGCACCACTTTAATTACATAGACATTAAGATGTGATTATACATTTCCCTTATCTGCATTGTTGTCTTTACTGTAATATTTTTCTGCTTGAGCGTTGTCATGTTTAGATATTATTTATTGCTTTTGCTTCTGCTGTTTGCCAGGCATAATGTTACTGAATTTGATTTTGTATTACGCTGTTAAGCCAGTTTTACTAATGATTATTTTATTGTTTGCTGTGCATTGCCTCATATTAGTTGTAATGTTGAATTGCTTGGTAATTTAGATTTACTGTAGCTTGCTTTGCCAGTTTGAAATATTTGTCATTGATGTTAATTGTTTTCTGCTGCTGCATTGCCTCGTTCCTTAGTTTAGCATCTGAGCTCAGTAGATTTAAGTTAGCTTAAGAGGGGGTAGACTATATAAGAGAACAAGTTGTGATGAATTGGAAGAAATACATTGAAAATCGATAAGAAAATGGTTTGGCCAAAACAGTATTTTGAAAGAGGATATGAACAAAAAAAAAGTAGGGTTTAGGGACAACAGGTTTAGGTAGGATTTTCTTGGAAATAAATGATGAAGTAAGATAATGGAAAATAAATAATGAGGTAAGAAATATATGAACATATATATACAGAAAGCATGCTTGAATAGGATTTTTTTGGTGGAAACAAATGTGGAAATAAGACGAAAGATCTATGGAATGAAGTTTTGGGTTGGACTGCAGCACCAAATATCACACTGAAAACAAACCCTGTCCTGTATTTTTGTGTTATTATACTATGTGTATTTGTGTTTTTTCTGTCTTAATGTGTTTAGCTAATAAGAGTTATGTTGTAGAATTTTTCTGATAATATGTTATTTTCTTTGTAAAGATGTTTAGACATTATTTATTCTGTTTTGTTTTAATGTTCATGTGTAAAGTTGATGTTTCAAAAGTTAATCTGATCTTTTATGTATTTACTTATGTCATAATTCCTGTAACACTGATGTATATGTTTATTTCTATTCTTTTGTAAAGCCTGTACTACAAATGTTATCTGTATTATTATGTTTTTAATGATGTATTTTGTACCTTTGTAATTGTATTCTTATGTTATAAAATTGTAATTGACACCAGGTCATCAAATTAAGTACCTTGTAAGTTACATTTCACTGCACACGTTTTTGTTGGTCATAATATATGGACAATATGTGACAAGTAGGGACTGTTAGTGTTTGCACGTGTGTTAATAATTCAGCAAGGGACTGGATAACAGCATTGCTGGTTCTAAGGACAATTCCAAAAACTTTGTGAGTGCACAAGTGGTGGTTATGGACTTGCTATATTATCCGCAAGACTCTTCAATTGTGATTGTGTACCTGCACAGTCACAACAGATGGCTGCTGGCCATCTCTACAAGGACTACAGTGGGTCTGCGTCTTTGCTAACTCACCAGGACCATTATTTCTACAAGGACTGCAGTGGGTCTGCGTCTTTGCTGACTCACCAATACCGTAATCTCTACCAGGACTACAGTGGGTCTGCTCTGTGATGACCTACCAAACGATATTCTTCAAAACTTCGATTGACTCCGCTGTGGGTTTGCTCTCTTGTGGCCCATTACCTGTCAGCATGTCGAGAGTCAGCACTGTCTTTCCGTTGGAAGGACAACGATACTTCTTCAAGACTGCATGGAAATCCACTACTTCCGTGTGCATTTTCTTTTACTGCTCAGACTTTGAGAAAAACACTGCAATGTGATGAATGATCAGGACTGTCTTTATGGACTGTGAGAAAATTTTAGCTTTTGACCAACATTGTATCAATAAGTGTGTGCATTTGATTTATTTGTTATTGCAATTACGATTATGAAAAATTTTAACAAATATGTATTGCCCACTGCCCAACCCAATTTGTAAAATTTTTTGTGGGGAGCATGGGGGCTATGTAAGTAGGCTGTTTAGGTTTTTTTATTGGTAACGCCACCTCAGTATGCAAATCACCGGCTGTGCCGTGTGCAGTCTGTGGCTGCTTTGCATTGTTGTAATACTCAACCATTGTAGTGTTAGGCAGCTGGCTGTGAACAGCGCGTAGCGCTGGGCAGTTGGAGGTGAGCCGCCAGCAGTGGTGGATGTGGGGAGAGAGATGGCGGAGTTTTGTAATTTGTCATGATATCAAGGTAAATACATTGTTTGTTCTCTATTAATATCTTTCATTTGCTAACTATCCCTATCAGTAGTTAGTGCCTTCCATAGTTTGAATCTTTTATTTAGCTGGCAGTAGTGGCACTTGCTGTATTGCAGTAGTGGGAGTAACCAAGATTTTTGTGAGGTAAGTGATTTCTGAAAAGTACAGGTTAATGTTAGTCAGGGCCATTCTCTTGTAGAGAATTTTGAAAGTCAGATTGCGTTGCGTTAACAAAATATTGTGTGTGGAAAGTCAGATTGCGTTGCGCTATAAATATTGTGTGTCAGGTTAAGGACAGTCATGTATATTGTTCAAAAGGGGACGTTTCAAGCTGTTCCACAACTTCCAGTACCAGTATACTTTTACCAAGATAAACATGAAAACCACTAGGTCATCCAGAAAATTCTTAAAATGGAACACATATGTAAGTAGTATACAGCAAGGAGTCCCATGCAAAACAATAACTTAGGCAACATACACATGATAAACTGTCCTCTAAGTGCCTCACTCTCTGCCAGTGCTATAGGGTATTGTCTGACCTTAATGCATACATGTGGATTAACTTTGAGTGAATATTCAAAATCAGCCACCTTCCCTGGTTTTTCAGAACACACATATTTGTTTTTTCTCAATAATTGATATAATTCTGCCTTTTCGTTCTCAGAAATCCCCTTTACTCATCTCTTTCTGAACCTCGATCTCATCCATTAAGCCCTGTGCTACATGCAAACTATCCACCAATTTTTCATCACTGAATGCATTTCTGAATTTAACCCTCATTCTTCCCTCAACAGTATTCGCTTCCACCATCTGGTCTTACAATCTATATATGCCTCATATTTATTTCAGGAAATCAATCCCCAACACTAGATTCATACTTAAATTTGGGACCACCAAAAATGGGTGACTAAATACTTCACCTCCAATGTTTACATCTAGAACTACATCCTTTCTCACTGGTTTATTGAAAATTCCTTTACCATTTTTCTCACCCCTGTGACTGGAAATTCCATTGTTTCCCTGTTTTTAATATGATCATAAAAGCTCTCTGCCACCCCAGACACGGATCTTCCAGTATCCACCAAAGCAGTTTCACAGACCCCTGCCACAGCATCAGTTATTATTAGCTGCACCTTTTCAATAAAATCATGCTTCCATTCTGTTTCAGCCAACAAGTCCTCCTCTATCTCATGTATGCAATCTTTAGTCATGGTGCACACCTGCTCTTCACTAAGAGATTCAATATCCTTATCCCCAAAAAAATATGACATCAAAGACCTCTTCAATTCCAGAGTTTATTACACTCAAACCCCCTAGCTTTCTAGAAACTCTATATTTTTCTTCCTCCCAGGTCTCTGGTATCAACTGCTGGTGCAACTTTGCAAAATTAACCCAGTCATCACTACCATAATCACACTCATCTTTCCCCATCCATTCAGTATATAGCTCCTCAAGCATGGCTATCTGTTGTTCATTATTATATGAAATTTTGTATTTCATCACCATCCACACCTTCCTCACAAACTGCATCATCGTTCACGGTATTATTATCACCTATATCATCTTTTCTCACCATAAATACTCATTCTTCATCCAATGAGTTAACAACTTTATCTCTATTAACTATTTCCTTGTAAGCATATTTGAACACCTCACTTTCCCTACATAAATCCCTGATTAGCCTGGCATAATCATGCTTGCTAATCTCCCAATCCTAAGGAGCCCACTTCTGAAACTATTTTGCCCTGGCTACCCAATCATCAGAATCAAAATCGCTCTCTGCCTTATTCTCCCATGCTTCCTTGAAAAAATGTTCTTCACTCATACCATTAGCAGCAGACATAAATTTACTTGAATCAACGGAATCCCTCACAGTTTCAACCACAATATCAACACCTGCAGTACCATTCTGCACATTAAAAACTTCACCCATAACTACTGCTCTTTCATCAGTTACAGGAGCTATAGCCTGCTCACCGGTACATTCTCTATCATTCCTGGACTGAATGCCTCCACATACATTAACAACACATTCTGCAGCCTTGTGCTGCATATCAACATCATTACCCATGACAACATCTGATACAGAATCTACTGCCTGCTCACTATTTTATACACACTGCTGGAGCACATACCTTCCTGTATATCTACATGAGCAGCAACATTTGAATAAGGCGCTGTTGCCTCCAGATAATTTATACATCTTACCACTGGTGAAAGTTCCATTGAATTCAACACATTGCTGTTTCTCCTGTCATTCACATACACACCCTCAACATCACAGCACACATTTTCTCCCACAGGTTGCACAGCTGATACATAACCATTACTTAAAATAATTTCCAAGCCAATACTATTTAAATCATTATCCCCCCACATTTTGATCCCTTTCATTTAACTAAGCCACAACATTTATTTCTCCCTCCTTGTTCCTTCATTTCCTATTAGTTTTACTATCATATTATTTTAATTATACTTACCATACTGATTAAACCAGCCTCCAAACATCTCATCATTACCCATAAATGCCTCATTTCCAGAAATCCTTTCTTCCCACATTTGTTTGTATTTATCATGATCAATAAATCCCCTGTTAGTTTGCCTATAATTCTTATTCCATATTTTGTCTCCCCTTATTCCCCACTTCGGCTTCTATTTAAACACCTCCCATTATTCTGCCTAAAACTATGGAAAGAACCACCATTATTTCTCCAACAACTCTTTTCCCATCTCATAGTCCTATTTCCTGTGTGGTTTATTGCCCCAAATTGGACCCTGTTTGGAACAAATCTCAGTTTAAAGAATTTTGTTCCTGTTGTCCCCTTGCATTAATTTCTCCTCTCCCATCTCTCTGTTCTTGCATTGGTCTTTGATCAGTCCTGTTTCAGTTGCCCCATGCCCCTCTCTGGTGCCTGACATCATCATTAAATCTTTCCCTGTTATCTCTCCAAGTTTCATTGTGAATTCTATCTTTGTTTTCTCTCCAATTACCATTGTAATTTTATTCCCTGCTTAAGTTATGGTGGGTATTACCCCAACTCATATTATTTCCTCTCTCTCCACTATTCCCTGAATTATTACCCCCTGAGATTTGCTTATAGCACATTGCCTAGTCCATCCTCTCAATGAAATCCAAGATATTTTCTATACAATGTGTTGGACAATGTATTAGTTCCCACTG
This sequence comes from Schistocerca nitens, assembly GCF_023898315.1. Lineage (NCBI taxonomy): Eukaryota > Metazoa > Arthropoda > Insecta > Orthoptera > Acrididae > Schistocerca > Schistocerca nitens. Next base: position 1,228,004,252 of record NC_064614.1, read on the forward strand.
TACATTTTTGGGTAACCTTCTCACTAGAGTAGAAATCTGAATCAAAATTCCCAATGTCCTATCCAAATGCAGCAACTTTCTTAATTCCTCCTGACAAAATTCTCTCATAGTTTGCCTACCTCCTCTGTACATTGGCCCATTCAAAAGATCATTCTGTAATCTGTATTGTTTAGCTTGGCTCCAGTACATGTTCAGATATAGTGTATGATTTAAATTGCTCACTAAACTGAATTGCCCATGTCCGAGCAGAGCCCTCCAACAATCTTTTTACTAGTTTAGTTTTTCTGTTGTCACTCATACCATCAATAAAACAATTCTTGCATGCTGCCAGAAAATCTACAGCATGATACTTGGTTTCCCCTGAAAAAGGCTTACCACTGGGTACTTGTACCATAGGGCACCCCATACTTCTATTAGCCCCACATAATTCTGTATTACTTAATCTACTGTTAACTTTGTCAATTTTTACATTACTCTTTACAGTTACAGCAGCCACATTTTCAATTTTCTTTCTTAGGCCACTAACTGTACCTGTCAGTTGTCCTATTAATAAAGTTCTTGTTTTATCATAACTAGGCACAATCTCCTGATCCACATCATTCAGAGCTTGCATTGTCTCATCATTCCTTGTGTCACACAGCTGCCTGCCTGAATCAATTCTACCCCTTCTAACTCCTCAATTTTTTTCTGATAAATCCCCAATTTATCATTTAATTCTCTGATTTTTGCTCCCAAAGAACTTTCCATATCCCCCATATCAGTTTTGGATTCAGTCTAGAAATTCTCCATATCAGTTTTTAATTCAGTTCTGAATTCCCCCATTTGGCTCATTAATGATCCAAGCATGGCCACTACACTAGCTCCTGCTTGTTCTCACTTTCTGTGTGAGGCTCACTCCCCCTCCCTGTAGACTGAGCATCACTAGCTGACTTCTTCATCACCGTCTCGCTAAATTCGCACTCCATAGCTAAGCTGGCTGTGAGATAGAGAACTGAGAAAGTATTGCACCTGCTGCCAACATTTAGCTTTGTTGAGACTGCTGCTGTGTGGCGACTGCTGCCTGATGCTGTCAGCTGCCGTGCGGTGAGGTGCGGTGCGGCGTGAAACGGATTGCAGGTTAGTGGCGGAAACAGCCCCAGCTCCAGAGTGCGGCGTCTAAGTTGGCGCGTCGATGTCTGGCGGCGAGCGGCTCTTTAACTCTCCCGCTTTGGTGGTCGACGACTGATTCAGCGTACTGCCCGGCATCGGTAACGCGTTTCTCCCAATCTTCTTCAGTTTCAAACGCAATCCTATCCTGTCTACCGACCCTGTTCAGTTAGAACAATTCCGCACGAGCCCCATATTACGACGGTATTGGGCACTACGCATTGAAGTTTGAATAGTTTGGCGCGAGCCCCCACGCGCTGTGGCAAAGAAAAAAAAAGTTCCAATGTGTGTGACATATTATGGGACTTAACTGCTAAGGTCATCAGTCCCTAAGCCTACACACTACTTAACCTAAATTATCCTAAGGACAAACACACGGCCGGCCGTGGTGGTCTAGCGGTTCTAGGCGCTCAGTCCGGAACCGCACGACTGATACGGTCGCAGGTTCGAATCCTGCCTCGGGCATGGATGTGTGTCATGTCCTTAGGTTAGTTAGGTTTAAGTAGTTCTAAGTTCTAGGGGACTGATGACCAGAGATGTTAAGTCCGATAGTGCTCAGAGCCATTTTGACAAACACACACACCCATGCGCGAGGGAGGACACGAACGTCCACCGGGACCAGCCGCCAGTCCATGACTGCAGCGCTTAAGACCGCTCGGCTAATATATATGTTTGTTACACTCAGTTTAATTGAGCGGCCCAGAGATGTGGCTGGTCCCAATGTTTGGCTACATTTCTCGTCATAGGGTGCCAGCACACATGTGTCGTAAACTCAATTTTTAAAGCTGAAACAAAATACTGAGTCACTCACGTAGATTTATAATTTAAGCAAGTAGTTTATTTCTATTTTTCCACAAATAGTCTTCAGTATGTTGAGAAAACACACAAAATTCAGTCTGAGGAGCTTTTACATAAGGGCGGCCTTTAACAACTGATCTTACAACATTTCACTATAAAATTGATATGTAGCGATCACGGCACTTGACATTCTGTTCACAATTCATAAAATACACTGTTGTCTGCCTTCAGTCCGGAATCACGCTGTTGGTACGGTCGTAAGTTCGAGTCCTGCCTCGGGCATGGATACGTGTGATGTCCTTAGGTTAGTTAGGTTTAAGTAGTCGTAAGTCTAGCGGACTGATGACCTCAGATGATAAGTCCCATAGTGCTTAGAGCCGTTTGAACGACTGTATTGCACTCCACTTGATCGCTTTCGAACGTGGCTACCTACCCACTACTACCCCTAGATGCGTGGCACGTCCGGCTCTTAGCTTCGCTAAAAACCCACTCCCTGTCATCAAAGATGGCCGCCCTGTGCACCCTCAAAACATCTGCCTTGCTCAGAACAATGTTTGACAAAAATAATTACGAATATTCTAATACTAAACACATAAACAAATATGATAAATTGAAAAATATGGAAAATTTTTGGGAAATAATAATTTAAAGTCCAATTTTGTGAATCTGCCACCGTTTTTTCACAAACAATGCTCTTGCGGCTTGATTTTGCTTTTCCAAGATTTTTGTAACTAAACATACTTAATTACTCGTCTACCTCTTTAAACTTTAGAATGCTGCGCTAGTTTCGTCTCTTTAAATTTATTTATTTCCGAAAACACAGTTTCTCTCATTCGAATCCCATATTACGATCTCTCATTCAAAAATAGTACACATTATGCTAAATAGGCTGTGATTTCTCGATGCAGCTCCACTAGCCGGATCTGTACACACGTTGTTTATATTAATCGGCCAAAGAATTTTCGAGATGTTATGTTTTGAACTTCCATAAATTTACAATTCTTTAGACAACAATAACTTTTAAACTATTATGTATTTTTATGGCGCGTTCGGATAATTTAGCTTTACATCTTTTTCTGTCCGTTAGTGCCAACTCGCACCTCCGTGTGGCTCGTAGTTCTGTTTTTATCAATTTTTATCTGCCATATAAATTTCTCCAAGCGCGCACTCTTTAGGAAGACGACAACAAGACTGCTAACATAATTCAGAATAGAGCATTTCACCCACTAAATAAAGGAATGTCTCGACAGTGTAAAGGATTTTTTGGGGAATTGTCAAACATTATAATTGACGATCTCTCTTTCCGCCGCGCGGGATTAGCCGAGCGGTCTCGGGCGCTGCAATCATGGACTGCGCGGCTGGTCCCGGTGGAGGTTCGAGTCCTCACTCGGGCATGGGTGTGTGTTTGTCCTTAGGATAATTTAGGTTAAGTAGTGTGTAAGCTTCTGGACTAATGACCTTAGCAGTTAAGTCCCATAAGATTTCACACACATTTGAACATTTTTGATTGCTCTTTCCACTTTATCAGCAGAACAGTATTGTTAAACCCCAGCAGTCTTTGCGTTGTCAGTCTGCATCCTCAAACTAAAACTAAACTCGTTCTGGAAAAGGCCTTCATAGACCAAAGGTAACGACACGATCACGTTATACGAACGTTATCCAGTATCCACGGTACGCAGCACGATATAAAGAACAACGGCCACCGCCTCCTCCATTCAAATTCTGTCTACACAAAACTCTTAATTACTGTCAAGTGCCGGAAAGCATCAATTTTTTCTTTCTTAGGTGTGCCTTGTGTAAGGAAAATGTTCGATTTCGTCATCCAATAAACGTTTCACAATTTCGTGACTACTACAAGGCATAAATATGGAACTGTTTCATTCTTAGTAAAATATATATTATTCAAAAATTACTATAAAATAGAACTACAGAAACCGTTGTAAAATACTTCATGCCAGCAAATTAGAGACCCGACTCAAAATGGTTAAAATGGCTTTAAGCACTATGGGACCTAACATCTGAGGTCATCAGTTGCCTAAACTTAGAACTACTTAAACATAACTAACCCAAGGACATCACACACTCCCATGCATGTGGCAAGATTCGAATCTGCAACCGTAGCAGCAGCGCGGTTACGGACTGAAGCGCCTAGAACCGCTCGGCCGCAACGGCCGACTATAGGCCCGATTAATGGAATTAGTATATAGTGAAACATCATTCACTGCCTTGTTTCTGTTTGTTCTGCTAGACACTTGAGTAACAATTAGATCTGCAACAGTTTAGCTGCAGTATTAACTGCAAATTATTCAAAAAATTACTAGTGTGAGGGACTTGCGGTAAGGTTTAAGTGTTTAAAATTCGCTTGTAATTACTTTGGACTCACGCAGTGTTGTCTTGTCACGGCTTCGTCTGCTTATTTGCCGATCCACGTGCTACGCAGGAGAGGCTGTACAAACCGTTGTTATACGAGATTCTTCATGCGGCGAAGCAGAGTAGCTGTAATATTTTCTTTCAAATACTTGCAGCGGGCTTAGCAGCAAAAATTTTGGTGCATTTCGTTCGGCATATTCTGCCTGTGTGAAAAAAAAAATGGTTCAAATGGCTCTGAGCACTATGGGACTTAACTTCTGAGGTCATAAGTCCCCTAGAACTTAGAGCTACTTAAACCTAACTAACCTAAGAACATCACACACATCCATGCCCGAGGTAGGTTTCGAACCTGCGATTGTAGCGGTCACGCGGTTCCAGACTGTAGCGCCCAGAGCCGCTCAGCCACCGAGGCCGGCTGCCTGTGCGAAAAACTTCAGGGTGTTTTCTGAATGAGATTTTCATCTGCAGCGGAGTGTGCGCTGATATGAAACTTCCTGTCAGATGAAAACTGTGCGCTGGACCCAGACTCGAACTCGAGACCTTTGCCTTTCATGAGCAATTGCTCTACCATCTAAGCTACCCAACCACGACTCACGCCCCGTACTCACAGCTTTATATCCACCAGTACCTCGTCTCCTACCTTCCAAACTTTACTGAAGTTATCCTGTGAACCTTGCAGGACTAGCAATCCTTAAAGAAAGGATATTGCGGAGACTTAGCTTAGCCACAGTCTGGAGAATGTTTCCAGAAGCTTAGCCACAGCCTGGGGAATGTTTCCAGAATGAGATTTTTTCTCTGCAGCGGAAATAGGAATGTGAGGGCGGGGCGTGAGTCGTGTTTGGGTAACTCAGTTGGTAGAGCACTTGCGCGCGAAAGGCAAAGGTCTGGAATTTGAGTCCAGATTGCAGAGACTTAGCTTAGCCACAGTCTGGGGAATGTTTCCAGAAGCTTAGCCACAGCCTGGGGAATGTTTCCAGAATGAGATTTTTTCTCTGCAGTAGACTTCGCCACTGTTTCTATGTTTCAATACAGTGTATCGATACGTGGAACTGTTTCTGTGTTTCGGAACGGCTGTGGTTCACTGTTTCGAAACAGTGGTGTTTCATTCCGCCCCTGTCTCGGACAACCGGACCAGATTCGATCTCGAGCCAACAACAGAAACTGTATCATTGTTTCCAAATGAGGCTGTTTCAGTCCACCTGTGCTTGGAACGGACAAATTGTATCGAAACAGTGATGTTTCATTCCGCTCTGTGTCGGACGAGATTCGGGCTTGGCACAGGTACTAAAACACAACATACCACTTCGTGAAACACTTTCAAGAGTGTCGAAATCTTTTTGACATGCATTAGCATGAAGCTTAAGATATCCGAAAATAAAGCTTCGTTTCTATTTGACTGTCCCATTCCGAAATGGCGTAACATCTGCTTTATAAACACTAACCAAACAATAAAACAACGTATACTATTCACATTCAAAATAATAAATATGTGAAAATCATTCAGTTAAATTACACTTTTTTCATAACATACGTTTCTCTTGTCATCCACAGTAATCATATTAAGAAACGCAAGTAAGCCTACAACATTTTGAATAAAAAAGGGCGTAGAGTGACAGTTATTAGACACATACATAAATTTGAAGTAGGTATAATTGCATGCAATCTGTTTGACATATCACTGATAGTGTAATGGTGAACGGGAAGGGCTGGGAAGCATGGTGAATTTATAGTAGCGGTTCGAAACACCTTGAAAGACAATTTTTTTGTTATATTTTGTTACTTATTCGAATTATTTGTGAGTCTATAGTCACTGCCTATTATCCACAATGATTCCCTTTGTGTGCATGGAAATTAGCAAGATGAGTATATTACCCATACTAACGGAATGTGGGAATCATAGTAGCATATCCGTTGTTTCTGCAGTTTGCTCCCACCTCCAGTTCCGTTCGTGGTGGTTCTTCTGTGTTGAGCTATGGCTGTCCTCAGCCAATTGAAAAGTATGCAAGTCACACGACACGAAAGCAGCGCATTTGCTGAAGGAAATACGAAACTGCCAAGACGCCTAAGTGGTAGTTTCATACTTCCTACGATATGATTAGCGCTCTCGCACCTCATTTATGTTTATGTGGACATACTTATACAGTAGACATTCAAGATGATAAAATGTGTAGATTTATTAGATTACAAAACACAAACTGTTTCACTGTTTCGAAACAGCGTATCGAAACATTACATCGTACTGTTTCATTTGTTTCGAAACAGTTACGTGTTTCAGTTTGCCCATCTCTACTCTGCAGCGGAAATAGGAATGTGAGGGCGGGGCGTGAGTCGCGTTTGGGTAGCTCAGTTGGTAGAGCACTTGCGCGCGAGAGGCAAAGGTCTCGAATTTCAGCCGCGCGAGAGGAATGTGAGGGCGGGGCGTGAGTCGTGTTTGGGTAGCTCAGTTGGTAGAGCACTCGCGCGCGAGAGGCAAAGGTCTGGAATTTGAGTCCAGATGTAACACACTGTTTTTGACATGTCGGATTCGACTATTCACCTGCGAGTTGGCGTCGCTTCCCTTGGGAAAGTCCACCTTCGTCACACACCGCGATCAGATGTTCAGCCCGAAGGGGTTGGCAGGAACAAATCAACCAAACACGCACCTTTGCTGTTATCGTCGGAAGAGCGTAACACTCTTATGGACAGTTTCTTCTCTTTACAGTGCTCTTATATCAAACAGCTGTTTCAAGGGTACTTAGTTCAAAGACAAATTTAGATACACGACTACATAAAAAACATTAATCTATTTGCATTAATAAATATGTGAGGCGACATCTAAGGTCTCCGGCGCACCTTACAAGTTTTTCAGTATATAAATTGAATAACGTTGGTGCCCAACAACATCCTTGTCTAATGCCTCTTCCATTACCTGTCTTATCTTTTTTCTCATCACCGGTCCTTACCATCAATTTTTGTTTTGTGTGGAGTTCCTTTATGAGTCTTCTGTCTTTCCAGTCCACACCAACTTCTTCAAGGACTTCTGGAGAAGACCTGTAACGTCTTGGAATTAAAAGCGATGTTCTGCATCGTGCAGAACACCAACCTTCTACCGTCTCGAAATGTAGGTTGATGGGCATCTCAGTCACAGTGTGGCCTGTATTGAATGAAACTGTAACGAAACGTGCCGCTAATCTTGGAATCGTAGAATTCTCGTGTATTGATCTTGCATGGCCAGCTGTAACCTGCAAACATTTTAGAGACCAAAGTACTGATCTTCCTTTAAGAAATACAGCTTACAGTACTTGGACACAGCACTGTACAGTTACCTGTGGTATGGAATAGGGAAAATTTTGTTGAAGTACAGTGGTGCCAGTACTATTATGTTACGCTCGCCACCTTACTTGACGACCAGTCCATTACAGACCTCATCAAGCACAACCGCTGCAAAACGGATGGACAGAGGTTCTCCAGAAGTATAAAGAGGACCTCTGCGAGTCTAAACACAAAGTTTAAATGGATGAATGCTCATTTGCATGTTGTCACAAAGGATAAGCAATACTGCACGATAGATACACGCCTAGGTCAACGCCTCGAGCCCCTTGTGGAGGTACTCAAGAAACTCGCCACACGACTCTTCAGGAACTCGGAACATTTGATGATCCATCAATTTAGAATGTGGTGAATTACGATCACACCTTATGGATAATTCAAACATTCATATTACAAGAAAAACACAATGTCGGTGAGCCTCTGCTCATCAGCAAACATAACTACCAGCTGCTTGCAGGGAAGCTGATAACATTCAAAACGCAGACAAAACGACACACCAACGACAATGATGCCTAAATTTTATAATGTAATTGGCTTCGCCGGGAATACGTATGGCATGTGATAAGTCATAGGAATGAAAACGCTTGCACAGTATACATCGTCAGTGCCAGTATAAGTGGTAACTTCCCATTGCTACAGTATTCTTGTTCCAATGCGTCAACTGTCGCACCGGGCGAGCACAATCCACCACCAGCCCTAATACTCTTCCAGATTTTAATTTTTTTGCCTGCGACTTTCCACTGGACATTTTTTCCTTTGACCTACCAGATTTTTCTGTCTATCTTGTTCTAGATAATGCTGTGACAATACTACTCTACGGTATGTACCCACATACATGAGTAGACATCAGCTTGCCGCTGGACAGGTGCCGACTGTACTGGCTGCCCACCAGGTGACCCCCTGTTGCACGCATCTATCGGTTTCTTGGAAATTTTGTCAGCCTGAGCTCTATGCGAAAGGAATATTAGGTTTAACGACCCGTCGACATCGAGGTCATTAGTGACGGAGCACAAGCTTGGATGGTGCAAGGATGGGGAAGGATATCGGCCGTGTTCGTTCAAATGAATCATCCCGGAATTTGTTTGGAGCGATTTAGAGAAATCACGAAAAAGCTAAATCTCAATGACTGGATGCGGGTTTGAACCGACGTCCTCCGGAAAACGAGTCCAGCGTGCTAACCAGTGCGTGATGTCGCTCGATCGGCGACATTTCCCGGCTAAGAATGTCAGCGAAACGTTTCCCTGGCGGAAAGACCATTTGGCGAATAGAATGCCCAGCTTTTTGAAAATAGTTCAAATGGCTGTAAGTACTTTGGGACTTAACATCTGAGGTCATCAGCCCCTAGTCTTAGAATTACTTAAACCTAACATCACACATGTCCATTCCCGAGGCAGGATTCGAACCTGCAGCAGTGCGGTTCCGGACTGAAGCGCCTAGAACCGCTCGGCCACAGCGGCCGGCCCAGCTTTTTGAGCCATCGTTAAGGGAAAACTTTCGATTGACTGAAGTGTCGTGAAGAAAAAATTTTTTACGCAAGTTTCTGGAAGAGAAGTTTCAATACACTTGGTTGGAAGGGGTGCATATACCGTGGTGAGAGTACAGCGGTGTCTGCCTAATTTTTTGATTGGTGCAGCGGGAATGTTATTTTCTGATTCGCAGTTGCCGCTTGATATCTGACGCGCTCTGCGCTTTTAACTTCGCATTTTGCATTGAGGAGAGTGACTTCAGGGCCTGCTAGGACAGGGGACACTTAGGCCTCTGTTTACAGCAGAGTCCCTTCGTGCCTTACTCTCGGTAGACACTCTTTGGGATCCGCACGCAGCTGGTACTGTGATGACGACAGTCGAGGCAGAGATGTGGCTTCTGGGTCAGAACTCGTCCGAGGGCGATGCAAAAGCGGTGCCCTCACACCGCGCCTAGCGAGCGACGGTGCCTCCCGCATCCACCGAATTTTTTTTTTTGGCAGTAAACGACTCATATGATGTACTCATATAACATGAAGTTTTTCATTCTGTTAACAAAAGCAGAAAGATGGTCCTTTTGGAGACAATAAGCATATGACACAAAATTCTAGCTTGAAAACTTCCTGGCAGATTAAAACTGTGTGCCCGACCGAGACTCGAACTCGGGACCTTTGCCTTTCGCGGGCAAGTGCTCTACCAACTGAGCTACCGAAGCACGACTCACGCCCGGTACTCATTACTTCTGCCAGTACCTCGTCTCCTACTGGCAGAAGTAAAGCTGTGAGTACCGGGCGTCAGTCGTGCTTCGGTAGCCCAGCTGGTAGAGCACTTGCCCGCGAAAGGCAAAGGTCCCGAGTTCGAGTCTCGGTCGGGCACACAGTTTTAATCTGCCAGGAAGTTTCATATCAGCGCACACTCCGCTGCAGAGTGAAAATCTCATTCTGGAAACATCCCCCAGGCTGTGGCTAAAGCATGTCTCCGCAATATCCTTTCTTTCAGGAGGGCTAGTTCTGCAAGGTTCGCAGGAGAGCTTCTGTAAAGTTTGGAAGGTAGGAGACGAGGTACTGGCAGAAGTAAAGCTGTGAGTAGCGGGCGTGAGTCGTGCTTCGGTAGCTCAGTTGGTAGAGCACTTGCCCGCGAAAGGCAAAGGTCCCGAGTTTGAGTCTCGGTCGGGCACACAGTTTTAATCTGCCAGGAAGTTTCATATCAGCGCACACTCCGCTGCAGAGTGAAAATCTCATTCTGGAAAATTCTAGCTTGTTATTGAATGACCAAACTCGTTTTCCTTTTTACCATCTGTTAAATTAAATTTTAGTTAGAAACGCACGACTGAAATTATAGTTTTCGGTTTACATTTTCATCAGTTTTCAAACGTACTTCTACTTAAAAACTTTGTTTCCGGTTTTTAGTTAATGTAACTATTTCTGCGTGACAAAAAATGTAATATCGTCCTACGTAAACACTGTACATGTTATTATTTTTGTTACAGTCTGTGTGTAAGTCGCACGTCGTTTTATCTGTGTAGGCAACACTCAGTCGATGGCCTAAGCAGCCGGGGAAGTAAATATACTTTTGCAGAACATCAGGAATTCTTTCCTGTTTAACATTAACATACTCTCTCGTTGTCTGCTGGAGGGGACCGTCTACTTGGCCTGGCCAGCGTGGTCGTCAACCGCTCTGGAAAACTCTGTGGCCTACATTGTTGCATTGTGCAGAGGCGTCGTCGCGGACATTTGTTATTCAAGTGGAGGGGGCTGCCACGCTGGCAGCGTCGAAATTAGGCCCCTCGCGTGCGTTCATTAATTACGAACTATGGCGGGACTTCCCGGAGTGACAGCTTCATCTCGTCCGGGCGGCCTAAACCGCAGACCGGAAAGCTCCTCCGCGCGCGGCTTGCGGCCGTAACGCGGACAGAAGGCCTCGTCTTCTTCGGAACACGCCTTCGGCTCGTGCATAGTGCATCGCGCGCTGGCGCCTGCGCAGTAAGTCAGCATGCCGTATGAGCGCCTCGCCTCTCCTTGCGATTGCCTGCATTAGTTATCGCCTCGCCCGCCCACCCGCCGTGGCGCTGCGGTCAATTTGCTCTCCGAGTTGGACGCGGCCCACACCTTCTGTGTGTTCTGCATATCTCCTGAGCAGCACACACAGATCGCTTCCAAGCAGCGGGATACCACGACAGACTATAACGTGCTTTCCTAGTGCTAACGAGGTAAGCTGCCCAACTTGAACACCTAAAACAGAACAAACACGATTTCAGAATACGAGGATGTGTGTATTCTACCAGAATTCAAGGTCATTTACCTGTAAAATGCAGCAAGCAGCATGTCGCTATAAGATACACATTTTTGGTATGGTGCACGTAATTAACTTTCGAGTGTTGTACTTTGTATTGAAGTACATAATATTACATTTTGATGTGTACTTAGCTCTAGAGGTCCACGGGAATACCACGTGAGGCCGCCGACATACAGGCACATCACTCGCCACGTGTCTCCTCATTTCCAAGTGGTAGCCCCCAGATGTCTGCCGCCAACTGGCGCCAGTTCCTGCTTCCACGACGTGTCCGCCAGTGTGTCGGTGTGTAAGCGACAGCCACCTCAGACAGTCCTGTCACCAGTGAACTACTTTGCTCCCAGGAAATAAAGGCGCATATGAAGAATTTTGCACCACCAGCGGATAAAAGTCGACGCGCCGACAACACTCGCCCAGTTCCATCAGACATCCACCAACAGTTATGCTAAAGAGTATATTTCCAGACGTTTAGTTAAGGGACTGCTACAGCTCTGTCTCTTGTACAGTGAGCCGGCCGGTGTGGCCGTGCGGTTCTAGGCGCTTCAGTCTGGAACCGCGTGACCGCTGCGGTCGCAGGTTCGAATCCTGCCTCGGGCTTGGATATGTATGATGTCCTTAGGTTAGTTATGTTTAAGTAGTTCTAAGTTCAAGGGGACTGATGACCACAGATGTTAAGTCCCATAGTGCTCAGAGCCATTTGAACCATTTTTTTTTCTTGTACAGCGACTGCAGTTCCAACATAGCACTCACCATTTACGTAACAATGAGAGCAGTTAAGTAGGATTGCTTGCAAGTTGATTTCAGTCCAAGTAACTAGAATATAGATTACAAGGAAAAAGAAACGTTATTTACATTCACTCTTATTAGGTATAGGGTTTTAAATGCCGGACATCAAGTTACCATAAAGCTATGAACATTTATTGTAAAACATTCTGTGAATTGTGATTCTTGAGTTTCTCCCGGCGTATTTGATAATCAAAATATCCACGGGTGTACTGCCGGTCTACAGTGTCCAACGGGCACAATATTTCGGCGATCATACATGTCGCCATCATCAGGTGAACTGACGGACTGAACTCCTGTGAACGTGCCGGCACGGAGATCCGTACACTATCGCTGCTCAGGGGGAACTGGGTTCGGTCGCGGCGGCGGCCGATTTAAATACCCTCCGCCCGCGGCGCGCTCACTCCGCCGTCCGCGCCCCGCGCCACGGTCGCGCGGTGAAACAGATTGCGACGGCGTCTGAGATGACGTCGGTGTGATGGCTCTGTCCGCCGTGGTCGTCACAACTATACATTTGCTCGATTTACTCTTGATTAACCCAACCGCTGTTTCCCAAGCCTTGCTAAGATTATAGCCACAGTCACGGTTTATGAGGTCGTCATTGGTGCGAATTTCGATAGCCTCTCTAACAACGCTGTCCCAGTATCTCGTCGTCTGTACCAGAATCCTCGTGCGTTCATACTCCATAGCGTGATTTTCCGACAAACAATGTTCAGCGACCGCCGACTTGCTCGGATACATCAGTCGAGTGTGCCTCTGGTGTTCACGGCATCAATCCTCGACGGTACGCATCGTCTGACCAATATACGACTTGCCACATTGACACGGAATCTGGTACACGCCGGCCTCCCCACCAGTGCACGAGTTTTATTTTGGAGGACAAAACACAGTGCCGACCCGGTGTTTCTTCAAAATGCGGGCGATTTTCCCCGAGAGTGCGCCTGTATATGGGATAAACGCAGTGCCTACCTCCTCCCTCGTGATTTCATCCATCTCCACGAGTTGTGCTGTAGTGGGTGGGCGGAGAGCACGTTGAGTCTGCTCCTCTGAGTACCCATTTTTTCGAAATACAGTTCTCAGATGTTCCAATTCCTGGGGTAGACTCTCTGCGTCAGAGATAGTGCGCGCCCTATGTACTAGAGTTTTAAGCACCCCATTCCTCTGTGACGGGTGGTGGCAGCTGTCTGCGTGCAAATACAGATCAGTGTACGTTGTCTTCCGATACACCCCATGGCCTAGGGTGCCGTCAGGCCTTCTCTTGACCAAGACGTCAAGGAAAGGTAGTTTACCCTCCGTTTCAGTCTCCATAGTGAATTTGATGTTGGGGTGTATGGAGTTTAGATGTGTAAGGAAGTCAAGGAGTTTACCCATACCATGTGGCCAGATGACGAACCGTGACTGTGGCTATAATCTTAGCAAGGCTTGGGAACCAGCGATTGGGTTAATCAAGAGTAAATCGAGCAAATGTATAGTTGTGACGACCACGGCGGACAGAGCCATCACACCGACGTCATCTCAGACGCCGTCGTAATCTGTTTCACCGCGCGACCGTGGCGCGGGGCGCGGACGGCGGAGTGAGCGCGCCGCGGGCGGAGGGTATTTAAATCGGCCGCCGCCGCGACCGAACCCAGTTCCCCCTGAGCAACCATAGTGTACGGATCTCCGTGCCGGAACGTTGTCAGGAGCTCAGTCCGTCAGTTCACCTGATGATGGTGACATGTATGATCGCCGAAATATTGTGCCCGTTGGACACAGTAGACCGACAGTACACCCGTGGATATTTTGATTCTGTGAATTCTTCAAAATAATGTTGCCACGTTTATAATGTAGTGCTCCCCTTCCACAACAGCGTATGTTTAGATACTGCCACCTTATAGAGAACAATTGTAGAGATTTAAATTGCTGCTACGGTGCGTACTAACATTAAGCTGCAACATACCAGAACATTTTTCTTGTAATTTTAGACACAAATTATATCATTTCCTATATTGTAGATTCTGACAATGTCTAGCACAGTGGTAAGTTCAGATTTTATCAGAGAAAGCGATTTCGGTTGTACTGCATAAAGCAGTACCATAAATGCTTATATCTTTACAATTTATTCTTCTTTAAGACGTAAATATGGAGAAGTACGACATAAATGCGATGAAAATAACACGAAAAGAGTCACAGAAAAAACCAGACCTCTTGAAATCGCAGCCATGGAAGAGAGTGAGAATTGTTCAGTTCCAAAGATTGCATTGATGGTATCCATACAGAACTGAAAAGTCTGTACTATAATGTTTCACGAAAGTTTTATTTAAGCTTGTTCTGTTCAAAATTATAACTAACAACCCTGCGTGTGTGTTGGTCAAGGTAACCGTATCAAAACTAATTGTGACGCAGACTCACCTCAAGACACAATGCTGGAGTACAAGTACACAACGGAATGATTAATGCAGTGAATTTTAAGGTTGTGAATACGCATTTTATCATTGAAAAATATTAAATATGACCAGAGAGAGACTGTCCATTCCATTAAAAAGCATGATACAAGTGAACTCTTTGGTTTATTACAAAAAAGTATGAGAATAAACAAGCATCAAAACAAGTCTAGCAATCATGGAAATTACAAGCACAGAATAGAGGCAAAGGTGGAAAAATGGGCCCCTGCTGGTATTATGGGCCCCCTACATATTTGGAAGTACAGGCCACGAATTCTAGCAGAAAGCACATGAACTTCTAGAACTAGTTGCCAAAGTTCACTGTAGAGTGTGCAGACGTAGTAGCTGACATGGTTTGTGAGTAGTTGTGCTGTGAATTTTTTCGCTGTCATCAAAAGTTTGAAAGGTTGGTGTTTATTTGAATAAAACTCAAATTTCTAACATGTTATTACTAAAACTAAGGTAAGGTACGTATTTGGCTTGTTGTTGGGATGCCGTTTTAGATTAATTAACGTCGGTTGCAAACCAAACTAACCGTAGGCAAAATCGTTTTTCCCAAGATGTCAAGGGTGGATATATGGGCCCCTTTTGCTGCTGGTATTATGGGCCCCGTAAAATCAATCATATTTTATGGGACCATTTACAAATATTGCTACTCTTTATGTTTCAGATGCCTCGAAGACATCTTGTACCACCAAAAAAATGGAAACGGCAATCGTGGGACAAATCAAATATGTCAAATGCTATTGTAGCTATTAAAGAGAAAAAAAATGGGGTTGAAAAAAGCGGTTAAAGTGTACTCTGTCCCTCGTTGTACACTCCAAAGACTTTCACGAATCGATAAACCGGTCGAAGAAATAGTTAATATTAAACTGGGCCGTCCACCGGTTTTACCACATGGACTTGAGGACGAACTGGTTAAATATCTTCTCATTATGGAATCCAAATTCTATAGCCTTACCAGAAATGACGTCAGGCGCATGGCCTGCCAGCTTTGTACAAGAAATAAAATCCCTCATCCATTTGTAAAGGGCGAAGTTTCTGGTCGAACTTGGTTTGACCATGTTATGTCACGGCACAAAAATATTCTGTCTATTTTGAAGCCATCCGCAATTTCGATTTCACATGCTAATGGGTTTAATAAACAAGCTGTCGACAATTTCTTCAGTTTACTTGAAGCTGCGTTCAGTAACTACAAATATCCTGCGGACAGAGTTTTTAATGTAGACGAGTCAAAAAATGGCTCTGAGCACTATGGGACTTAACTGCTGAGGTCATCAGTCCCCTAGAACTTAGAACTACTTAAACCTAACTAACATAAGGACATCACACACATCCATGCCCGAGGCAGGATTCGAACCTGCGACCGTAGCGGTCACGCGGTTCCAGACTGTATCGCCTAGAACCGCTCGATCACCCCGGCTGGCAGACGACTCAGGTCTTAGTGTCGTTCAAAGAAAAATTTATCATGTCATCGGCCTGAGGGGAAAAAGGCAAGTTGGTGCATTATCTGCAGCTGAAAGAGGATCACTTGTCACGTGTAAAAAGATGCTTATGTGTGTGACTATTGTGAATAGACTAGGCATAGGCTATGAAAATCATCCCACCAGTTGACTAATTAACAATGTTCAGAGTGAATCTTTCTTTCATTATACACAAAAATGAAATGAAATTTTTTTGCAAATTTTGTTTCTTTTTACTTCAAACTACCTTGGGGCCCATATTACCAGCATAAATTCTTGACCCAACGAAATGCAGACTATCAGGAAAAATAAAATTTTATTTTAAATATTAAAAAGTTGAACCAAAACATGTAACTATTTGCAGAACATACTAGAGAAATGTTTTATGTTAATTTCAGGTGATTATACTAAAAATAAAAGGTGTTTTATATAAAAAAACAAAGTAGGGGCCCATTTATCCACCTTTACCTTTATTAATTGTTACACGAAGATAAGTGAACTATTGGTTGGGGAAGTTACTTAATGGCAATCGGAATCAGCTCATCACTATGTACCTGAGGTTGTGTAATTTAACTCGACCTGCCTACATATCAGTTACAGTGACTGACTGAGCGGAGAAACCAAGAAGCCTATGCAAACTGAGAGCGCACTGACGAATCTCAGAAAGGGAATGCGGCCACAACTCGGATTTTCTACTTCACAATGGTCCTAACATGGCGCAGGTGCAAGTTACGCTCACATGTATCATCGGTGCAATATGAGCAGATCGGTCACGCCACGTCTGACTCCCTTCAGCTACATTACTAGATACCCTCTGCCGAGCACTCATCCAGCACTCATTCTGAGAGCGAAGTCTAATGAGCACTTATGCATTTAGCGCCAAGGCCAGAGACGAAGTCTATAAGTTCTTGTCAGTTAGGAAATGACTGCTCATTTATTCTCGCCAAGAATCTCGACAACCAGTCCTCTTACAGCTATACCGATCCGCCGATGGCGTAATTGTTCCTTGTAACAAAATCTCCCATAAGAAGAGGTGAAACGTTGAAACCAATTTCTCGATTTTCTCCTCACTTTTTCTAAAAACTTCGCACAGCGTCTTAGGTCCTCCTGACGCTATATCAATTTCATCTATCGGTGGTGTGTCAAGCAACATTTTGCTTCAGTTCAAGACCAAGGGAAAAGCTAAATGAACTGTGCTCGAGGCTTTCCGTCAACACTGTGGTATGTCCTGAAGAAGTAATATGTGAGAGCTGTTTTGCCATGTTTTCTGGACAACTGGGAGATGTTTATCAGTTGAATGTACTTTTCGTAGGACTGCTCCGATGCTCACGTCATACCAGACAGAAAATGGTTCAAATGGCTCTGAGCACTATGGGACTTAACTTCTGAGGTCATCAGTCCCCTAGAACTTAGAACTACTTAAACCTAACTAACCTAAGGACATCATACACATCCATGCCCGAGGCAGGATTCGAACCTGCGACCGTAGCAGTCGCGCGGTTCCGGACTGAGCGCCTAGAATCGCTAGACCACCGCGGCCGGCATACCAGGCATAGTTATGTTGTTCAGAACGAATGCTTTCAGCTTAGCCTTGGAAAGTGAATAAATGCAATAACCTCCTCTATAGATTCGGTGCCACTAGGACACTAGCCAAGGCAACTTCCCCAAGAGAATGCGAGGGTAGCTTCTACAAGTTGATCACCCACATCAGCAGTTTCGCGAAAGATATCCCTCTACTGTTTCAGCACTCCTAACATTCCTGCGACTCTCCTGTATTGTACCCACAGGGCCTCTCAGTGCCAAAACTCACCCAGAAAAGTCAATGAAATAGTCAGCACCAGGCTAAATTCAAGATTGATAAAAACAGTTGATGAAGTCAGCACATACAGCCACTGTAATTGCATTAATCCGTATCAAAGTTTGTATTATCGGACCATGCCTAACTCAACTCACGTATGGTCGAATCATTTATCAAATATGTGTGTAAAAAGATGAAAAAAGGTAAACTGAATGATTCGTCACTTTTCAAGGTACTGAAACTTTGCTTATTTGACTCACAGTTCTCGTACTTAGGGAACTTAACAGTAGAATATGTAACTTGTACTTACTTTCGTTTAGTGATTATGAACACTTATGGTACAATTTAGACTCTTTCGTAACAAGAACTAATTTTTTGCGCGTCACAATTTCATGTCCAGTACAACTCTCCAAAAATTAAAAAGACCTAATTGTAGAGATTGGAAGAAGGATACAACAAAATCAGTGAACGTATATTCTTATGACATAGACTTTTATAATTGTATTAAGTTATGTATCGTAGTATCGTTTAGTGTGTATGATATTTCACTCTAACTTCCAGAAAAAGTAATAATTTTGAAAAACCTTACATGTCTGACACTGACCTATCTTCTATTACACAGTATCTGTTTTATCGAACATATTTGAAAGAACAGACACCACGCATTCGTACAACTGATTCGCCTCGATGTGCAATGAGTCCACCACCTTCAGTGAGGATGCACAGTTACGTTCAGTCTCGTGTGGGAGTCTCAAAGTAGCGAGCATGGCGGACATTGACAGGAACTGCGGATAGGTAGCTTTAGGTGGGAATGTGGGTTGGCTGGAAACGTGTCTAGATGGTCCACAATAATGCGATAAACGTGGTGTCTGGCTGGTGCAGTGGCTAACGCAACTGCTTAGAAAACAGGAAATCCCAGGTTCAGATTCCAGTGTAACACACATTTTCAATCATCGCTGCTGATTCCACATAAAATCCCAAGGCGGTTGACATCAATGGTTCCTTCCCTGTCCGTTTATTCTCCCCATCCACATTCAATTTACATACCCTATCTTCTCCTATGTACAGTCACTGTTTGAAGCTTAACGAATCTAAGGACTGCGGAAGCAGAAGTCCCTGAAGAAATAACCCCATGCAACAAACAGTTGTTACCAGCAGATTCACAAGAATCAGAAATGAGATATGGCCAAAAATGCAGTGGCTAGCGCACTGGACTCGCATTCGGGAGGACGACGGTTCAATCCCGCGTCCGGCCATCCTGATTTAGGTTTTCCGTGATTTCCCTAAATTGCTCCAGACAAATGCCGGGATGGTTCCTTTGAAAGGGCATGGGTCGACTTCCTTCCCCGTCCTTTCCTAATCCGATGAGACCGATGACCTCGCTGTCTGGCCTCCTTCCCCAAAATAACCCAAACCAACCAACTTAGAGAGTCATTAAATAAAAACAAGAAGTAACTTTAGCTGCTGTTGAATCTGCCAGTGTGCATGGTCGCGGTCCATCGCACTTTCCATTTCCCAACATTTCGTCCAGAACGTTGAACGTCTGTAGCAGCTTAGTCGAAGTTTACACGTGATCAGCCTACATAATCTTTGTGCGAGATAAAACTGAAGATGCCTAGCACAGCCCTGAACGAAACGTTAAGAACGGAAAACTTTCATGGGTCACGACAGGAAAAACGCGCCAGCAGTTGAGACGTCCGGTCGTGATAGCCTTCATTGTATGATCAGAAGTTGCTGTGTTCTCCTACGTTCTTCCCCTGTTCATAAACGAAGTGCTAATGTGGAGTATAATTTTCAGGAAAATATTCCACGTATTATCTTTCATCACATTGTACTGTCGCACTTTTTGGAATTGTAACCGGTTTGTGACCCGTTAAGAATAAATAAAAGGCACGCTGAATGTGATTGTACGTAGCTCATACGGTACAAACATATGTTGAAACAGTGTGCTCCATACTAAAGCTTAATACAGCTGAAATGCCTGCGCTAGCATGTTGTGGAAAGCGGACAAAATAAGTTGCTGTCCATTGCACTCAACATACAAACTTTATTTATCAACACACAATATTACAACAAGGTTGCAAAGCACTCAAAACTTTAATCCACCTCCTTTGATTAACTTTAGATCGGCTCAAGGCCACACTCGAAATTCAAGACACAAGGCCTAAGCAAGAAATTGAAATACAAGGTTCTTCTGGAGGTTTCACCCAAAAATATTTTCTAAATCTTCCATCTAAACAGGCTGAAGGCCTCAGCAATTTAATTTTAATGCAACTTGGCTGGAGGCCGCATATTAAACAATAAGAAGAATTTCAAGCAACAGGCAGAAGGCCTTATCTTAAAACATTTCATGCAAAATTCGGCTGAAGGACCCATATAAAAGAACAACAATCCCATGCCTTAAGGGCAAGACAAGAACATTAATTTAAGCGATATTAATACACGGCTGAAGGCCGTATGTCAACAAAATGTGTTCAACAGCTTAAGGCCTAGAAAAAGAGTTTGGACTTGAAAGGCAGAAGGCGTTATCTTAAAACATCTCACGTAAAATTCGGCTGAAGGCCCCATATAAAAGAATAACAATCCCATGCCTTAAGAGCAAGACAAGAACATTAATTTAATAGATATTGATACACGGCTGAAGGCTACACATCAACCAGATAACTAAAACCCAAAGAGGGACATTACTATGGAACACAGAGGAATGGCGCTCAGAAGTTTCCAAGGGTCGGCCTGGGACTGTAACACTAACGCCCGTTTAGCTGACAAGGGGAGGCCGCCAATTGTGCAATTCAGATTCGATTGATACTGCGCATAATAAAAGCTCATGGCCAGAGGTGTAATGTGGCAAAGCACCAAGATGCACTTCTCAGCCGTTGTCGAGAAAATCGACGGTTAAAAGAAACCGTTGCGTGAAATACTCTCTACGATTAATAATTTTCTACAGCGTCATGGCGCAGCGGTAAGCGCTCGCTTTCGTAATCCGAAGGTCGCCGGATCAAATCTCGCGCCATGCAAATTTTTTTAATTATTTTTTTGTAATTCAAATATATATGTGTCTTCCGTTAACTACACATGGTTAACATTATGAAGACAATTAATGACATTTGTGAAATACAACTTTGTTTGCGGAAAACATAATGATGTTCGAAGTCCCCAGTTTTTCCACGACAAACGACTTTCAACAACTTACTATTAATGAATTGCTTATGCATGTTGGTGAAGGCGGATCGCTCTCCAATTGCACCGCCTCCATTTTTCCGTTTTTTTAACAGGGTGTACCAAAGCTCTCCCGTCTGCACTGATTTTCGACGATGTTAAAAGTTGCGCTAGGGACCGCATCCACCTTCTTTCGAAGTTAGCAGGCAACTACGCTGTTATGCGGCGGCTCGTTTCGGCCCATTCAACATCTGTCCTTCAAGTGTAACGAGCGAATAACAGAGTTTATATTTCATACCTGCCACAGCAAATTTGTGTTCGTGGGGTCTCTATTCTAATTCGAACGTTTGACTTACGCTATACGTATTCGTTTCGGAATATCGTTTCTACGTCTTCCGTTAACTACACGTGGTTAACATTATGAAGACAATTAATAACATTTGTGAAATACAACTTTGTTTACGGAAAACATAATGATGTTCGAAGTCCCCAGTTTTTCCACGACAAACGACTTTCAACAACTTATTATATGCATAATTGTTGCAACTGATTGCCGGGAATTATATATATATATATATATAGTTTACAAAAAACAAATACTAAAAAAAAAGAAGTTGCATGGCGCGAGATTCGATCCGGCGACCTTCGGATTACGAACCCGAGCGCTTACCGCTGCGCCAAGACGATGTAGAAAATTATTAGTCGTAGAGAGTATTTCACCGCAACGGTTTCTTTTATCTGCCGATTTTCTCGACAACGGCTGAGAAGTGCATCTTGGTGCTTTGTCACTTTACACCTCAGGCCATGAGCTTTTATTATGCTCAGTATGAATCAAATCTGAATTTCACAATTGGCGGGCTCCCCTGGTGAGACAGCCAACCTGTCCAACGATTTCTTGATCTGAAGGCAACCCAACGGACACACAGCCGACCGACCAATCAACACGCAACCAGTAAAACGACCACAAGATTTCAATACAACGTCACAAAAAATATTGGCGCCCACAACGACCAACAACACCTCAGCTGTCGAACTACACGCCGCTCTGGACAGCAACAACACGACGAGGAAAATACACTGCCGAAAATTACGTCAACGACCAAGGCAGGTAACCGGAACGTCAACGGGCACAAGGCCGAAGATTCCGCTGGTTAACTTCCATAACAGGAAATAAATTAAGTTAAACCCCACAGGAAGATGGCCGGAATCTTAAAAAAAAATGGTTCAAATGGCTCTGAGCACTATGAGACTTAACGTCTGAGGTCATCAGTCCCCTAGAACTAAGAACTACTTAAACCTAACTAACCTAAGGACATCACACACATCCATGCCCAAGGCAGGATTCGAACCTGCGACCGTAGCGCCGGAATCTTAGCCGACTTGAATAGACACACGTTGTTGCTGGCGGGAAGGTCCCAAAAGCGACAACCAGAATCAATGTAAACAGTTGAGGCTCGATAGTAGGATAAGTGAGCACTCAACTTTCATGTCCAATAACGGTGTGCGACCGTAGCACCCGCAAGCAGCACCTCACACTCCAACCGTGCGTGCACACCGCCAGCAGCCCCTGCCAGAGTATGCGCGACGGAGACTTCCTTGTTCCTCCACGCCAACAGACAGATAGCCCAGGCCCAGAAAAGGTGAAAGGACCACATATACGTCGGCCGATGAGACGACCAACCGAACGACCAACCAACGGCCGTCGGACAGTTCATGTGTGTCGCCAGCGGGTCGGCGAACACCGGCTGTCCGCGCCCCACCGGCGCTCCGTCCCCGACTGCACTGCTGGTCCGCCTCAAACTTACTGCCAGACACACGACGACCCGGAAATACAACAACAGTGCACTTATCGATACGCTCTGCTGCTGCCGCTCACGGGAAAGTAAGGCAGGAAGTCAGTGACGCCAGTATATAAAATAAGAAAATGAGGCGGCAGTACCGTAATAGATTACAAACAATAAATGGTATGAACACGAGCCGTGCGCGGCTCAACAGAGTTGGCAACGGTGCGCTAGTCCGACATTTGTCAAACTTTGATGAGATGTTCATCACATAACGGACGGAGCAAATATCGTCTGAAAGACATCTTGATGAATTCCTTGCAGTGCCATCAAAACATGCTGTCTCAGTTCATATAGATTACTGGGTATGAAAGGTAGGTCTTCCCATCGCTTGCCAGACTTGCTGTATGAGCGACGAATCAGCGAAATGGGCGGGCAAGTGAAGGAAGGATTCGTACATTTGTCAAGGCTTTTGTGGCGTGAACTGCAGTCATGGGATGTTGTATAATCATGTTGCTGTTCTTGCCACATACAGACGAACATTCAGAGCATTCAGGCTGAAGCCACTCTCGCATTTTCATCAGTTGTAGGCGACGTATTTTAATCTGCCTTTATTATTTTTTGTAATATATTGAAATATTTAAGTTCAGTATTATTTAAATACAAAGTAGTCCATATGAGTCGTAAGTAAAGGAATAAAAGAATGTTAAGTCATAGGCTGTTTGGATCTATATAAGGTACTACATGGCATTGTTAGCTCACTTCTTTTTCACGCTCGTTCCGCTTATTGCGCGCTCTTGTTGCTAATGTGTGCTTACTGAGTTGATTTCTGGTGTTTCAATTGCAACTGCAGTAAAAGTTTGATTTATCTGTGCTGTGTAAAGAAGGTATTGAAAATACGCCGAAGTTAAACCAAAGATATCTCTGCGCCAAGCCGTCGCTAATTTCATCCTACGAAATAATTACTCCTCAAAGTTGGAACTATGGAGAGAGAAATATTAATAAACTGATTATTAAATGAGAATTCCTTAAGAAGTTATCTTCAACAAAACAGGCTGCGAGAGATTAAAATTGATTTTAATCAGAATCTTTAGTGTTAGCAGTTTGCTGCGAACCACGAAGATATCAACAGTGACAGTCGTATGTTAACTTTATAGTTCGATACGACGTAGATAATAAAACCTCTGGTCAAATTTTACGTGAGCTAGCCGGAACTTTTTTTGATTGTAAATTAAACCATATTTCTAGGCCTTGCATGTTATGAAAGACCAGGAAGTATAACATCATGAAATTAGTGAACTAAAACCAGTGTACAACGTATTCTTACACGTCACCGGATACATCCTTACCATGTACACCTACATCAAGAATTCCATGGGAATCATTTCCAGAATCGTGTACAGTTCTGTCAGCGGGCACAACAGCAAATCCTCGCCAATCCGAACTTCTTTTCCAATGTTCTATTTATCGGTGAATGTTTGTTCTCAAACAAAGGACGGATAAATACAAGGAACGTGCATTACTGGTCAAGCGACAGCCCACGATGGCTTAGACAGGTGGAACATCAGCGTCAGTGGAGAGTTAACGTCTGGTGTGGGATGCTTGGTACCACAATTATTGGCCCTTGTTTCATCAATGGCAGTCTAAACGGCAAAGCGTATGCCAAATTCCTCAGACGAATTCTTCCTCCTTTTCTGGATAAAGTGCCGGCAAGAACCATAATGCGTATGTGGTATCAACACGATGGATGTCCAGCACATAATGCCTTGCGTATACGTCGTGTTCTGAACCGATGGTATCCTGCCAGATGGATTGGTCGAGGAGGAACAGTTACTTGGCCTGCTACGTCTCCTGATTTAAATCCTCTGGACTTTTTTCTTTGGGGATGCATTAAAGACGTTGTCTACCGCGATATTCCAACAGTTCCAAAGGACATGCATGAACGTATCGTGTTTTCTTGTAATTCGTTTCAGCAGGCAACACTGGAAGCAGTAAATAATTCTTTCATTCAACGTGTGCACCAGTGTATCGGTGTACAGGGTCACCACTTTGAGCACTTTTTAATGTTCTACTCCTGGGCAGTGGTACAGGAGAGTCAAAGCCAATCTTGTATTATGTTTTTAATTGGTTTTCATTTGTTTTCTGACAACTCCAGCAAGTGGAGGAATTTGTGATCCCGGGCTCAGAGTTAATGTTGTGTTATGTAGTTAATAACGTTGCGTTTCAGTGAATGGTACACTGTGATACATTTTTGAATAGGTCTTTAGGAGAGGAAATGAATTACGGAATAAAAAATACAGGGTGCCATTTAAAAATGTCATACCGCTGTTCATTTCTTTGTAAAAAAAAAAAAAAAAAAAAAAAAACAAGGCTACTACGAAGGCAGTCATGTTGATTGATATCCCCCAGACGGCTAAAGAACATTTGCTTGAAACATTTTGTAATTTGCAGCTAAACAAACAGTTGTTTCGGGTGGTCAAGATAAATGGGACACCCTGTATAGTAACGAACTTTGTTACTTGGCACCAGGTTGTGTATCTTGTCAATGTCAAAATGAGACCAGAGTGAATATCTACAAAATAGCATTGTCGTTACGAACTAAAACAATAGTAACATTTTTTCTATCAACGCTACGCATCAGGATCGCTGCACCTGGCGACAATACTAATACGAACAAAAAAACACGATAATACTAAGAAATAATTACAAGACACAGTACTACCAAGTACGACAAGACAAGATGGAATCGGCTTCAAGACTTTGTTTAAGAAATTATTGAATCAGTCCTTTTGCCATTTCCAGTGTCTCTTCACACCGTTATTACGGGAGCTGGAGAGGTAGTGGTTACGAGATTCGCTGGTTCCTGTGACTCCTCACCAGATAGTCTAACCGACGCGCTGGTGTCCATCTGACCACCGCAAGCAGAGGCGAGAATCTTCGCTGAACTTCCCAGAATGGAACTCGATGTCCCAGTTTACTCTGTCTCTACAGCATGCAAATTTCTGTTGTCTCTTTGAAACGTCCCCTTTTAACAATTTTTACATAACTGTGCTTAAACTGACGCACAATATTTTTTAGCGCAACGCAATCTGACTTTCAACACACAATGTTTTGTTAGCGCAACGCAATCTGACTTTCAAAATTCTCTACAAGAGAATGGTCCTGACTAACATTAAACTATACGTCTCACAAATCACTTACCTCACAAAAATCTTCGCTCTCAAGCTACTGCAATACAGCGAGCGCCACTACTGCCAGCTAAATAAAAGATTCAAACTATGGAAGGCACTAACTACTGATAGGGATAGTTAGCAAATGAAAGATATTAATAGAGAACAAACAATGTATTTACCTTGATATCATGACAAATTACAAAACTCCGCCATCTCTCTCCCCACATCCACCACTGCTGGCGGCTCACCTCCAACTGCGCAACGTTACGCGCTGTTCACAGCCAGCTGCCTAACACTACAATGGTTGAGTATTACAACAATGCAAAGCAGCCACAGACTGCACACGGCACAGCCGGTGATTTTCATACTGAGGTGGCGTTACCAATAAAAAAACCTAAACAGCCTACTTACATAGCCCCCATGCTCCCCACAAAAAATTTTACAAATTTTGTTGGGCAGTGGGCAATACATATTTGTAAAAATTTTTTTTTCACAATTACAATAACAAAGAAATCAAATGCACACACTTATTGATACAATGTTGGTCAAAAGCTAAAATTTTCTCTCACAGTCCATAAAGACAGTCCTGATCATTCATCACATTGCAGTGTTTTTCTTAAAGTCTGAGCAGTAAAAGAAAATGCACACGGAAGTAGTGGATTTCCATGCAGTCTTGAAGAAGTAGTGTTGCCCTTCCAACGGAAAGACAGTGCTGACTCTTGACATGCTGACAGGTAATGGGCCACAACAGAGCAAACCCACAGCGGAGTCAGTCGAAGTTTTGAAGAGTATTGGTGGGTAGGTCATCACAGAGCAGACCCACTGTAGTCCTGGTAGAGATTATGGTATTGGTGGGCCACCAGAGGTGCAGACCCACTGCAGTCCTTGTAGAAATAATGGTATTGATGGATCATCAAAGATGCAGACCCACTGTAGTCCTTGTAGAGATAATGGTACTGGTGGGTCATCAAAGATGCAGACCCACTGTAGTCCTTGTAGAGATGGCCAGCAGCCATCTGTTGTGACTGTGCAGGTGCACAATCACCATTGAAGAGTCTTGCGGATAATATAGCAAGTCCATAACCACCACTTGTGCACTCACAAAGTTTTTGGAATTGTCCTCAGAACCAGCAATGCTGTTATCCAGTCCCTTGCTGAATTATTAACACACGTGCAAACACTAACAGTCCCTACTTCTCACATATTGTCCATATACTATGACCAATAGAAACGTGTGCAGTGAAATGTAACTTACAAGTTACTTAATTTGATGACCTGGTGTCAATTACAATTTTATAACATAAGAACACAATAACAAAGGTACAAAACACATCATTCAAGAACATAACAATACAAATAACAGTTGCGGTAATAGGGGCTTTACAAAAGAATAGAAATAAACATATACATCAGTGTTACAGGAATTATGACATAATTTCATACATAAAAGATCAGAATAACTTTTGAAACATCAACTTCACACCTAAGCATTAACACAGAACAGATAAATGTCTAAACATCTTTACAAAGTAAATAACATATTATCAATGCAAATTATATTTGAGGATCACAGTATTCCTCATCATAGTGAATGTAGCTTAGTATTAGAAGAAGAAAAAATTCTATGAAACTACACAAAGACAGGAAGAAAACAAATACACAAGGGTACACAAACACATAGTGGGATAACACAATGGAAAGGACAGGGTTCGTTTTCAGTGTAACTTTTGGTACTGCAGTATTTTGTGAACAAAACCTTTTTTGTTCTTGGAGATCTCTCTTCGTTCATCATTATTCCCAAATGGTCCTATCTGTACCTCTTTTCTGTATTCTAACCATATTTCTTTCAAAATAATTATTTCTCATTGTACAATACTCATTTTGGCCCTATCTGTTTCTTGTGGCTTCTCAATGCATTTCTTCCAATTCATCATAGTTAGTTTCTTATATAGTCTACCCCCTCTTAAGCTAACTTAAATCTACTGAGCTCAGATGCTAAACTAAGGGACGAGGCAATGCAGCAGCACATAACAAATTAACACAAACAGCAATGACAAAAAAAACGCAGATTTGTGAAGCAAGCAGCATTAAGAAATTAGCAAAGCAATTGTAATATTACAACTAATCTAAGGCAATGTGCAACAAATAATAACAAGAAATCATTAGTAAAACTGGCTTAACAGAATAATACAAAGTCAAATTCAA
Source organism: Schistocerca nitens (assembly GCF_023898315.1). Lineage (NCBI taxonomy): Eukaryota > Metazoa > Arthropoda > Insecta > Orthoptera > Acrididae > Schistocerca > Schistocerca nitens. Next base: position 1,228,032,415 of record NC_064614.1, read on the forward strand.
TAACACTATGCCTGGCAAACAGCAGCAACTGATACCTAAACATGACATAGCTCAAGCAGAAAAAATAGTACACTAAAGATAACAATGCAGATAAGGGAAATGTATAATCACATCTTAATGTCTAAGTAATTAAAGTGGTGCACCACAAAAACTAATTCTACAAAAAAATTACTAAGTACTAGAAAAGAAAATTATGTATGCAGTTCCTGTGATTAGTCCCTTCTTATTGTTCTTTCCTTTCCAAGTGCTCCTTTTTTTTTTTTTTTAAGAATGTGGATTACAAAATTATTATTTAATAGATCTGTAGACAGAAAATATTTAAATTAGTACATCTATAAAATTTTATTTTAACCAGTGCTGCAGTGCAGCTAGAAACTAGATATTAAATGAAATAAGCAACTATGTACAAAGCAAAGCATAAAAATATCATTCAGTAGTCATGAGGTATTTCATAAGTTAGTAGAAAAATCTCTCAACTAGAGAGACAGTACTCATAATCAGGTGTATAGACATAAAAATATTTCTCGTCATTTCATTAGGCATCCAGTGTAATCATATGTTTTCAAGTTCGACCGTGTCGTTTTTACGATGCTTTCTACAAAGGAATGTCAGAAGCGAGGTTAATAGCTTCCCCCTTTTTTTTTTCTATCTGTGCCGCTGGAAGGCTAATGGCTTTTTTTTTTCGGGCGGCTGTCGCCTAGGTGGGTGCCCGCGACGCATTACGTGCAGGTGGTCACTGAACTTTCTTACCGAAATATTTACGACAGCAGTTTCCGCTACGACAGTCTCACATAAAAATATTTCACAGGTCAAGAATTAGCGTTGCAAATCTGTAGAAACAAAATCTTATTGATATAACAGTGTCCAAAAAAATTTTCGTCGGCATTGTGATACATTCACGCATTTACACACATTTCACAACTCTTAAAGTACGATTCTTGGTTTCCAACAACCTTTATCACAAATCAGAGTCCCTAAATCACTATTCATTACTCCTTACCTTATTACACATATACAAATTCGTCGACGCTTCTTCAATATTTCCTGTTAATGAATACGTAGCATAATCAAATAACTCATATAGCATCAGCTTCTTGACCATAAACATACCTCAGCAGCATAATACACATCGTCGTCGTAAAAATAACATCATAACACCTCAGTCAAATCTCAAAATCGTCGTAGCTTCCTCCAATAATTTCAAAACCTAGAAAAATTCTCTGCTCATTTCAGTAGTGTCATCTACCTCAAACGTACTTTAAAATCATGCTCCCTTACCAAATATATCATTCAAAGCTCTCATAGTATCACAATGGGTCCAAAAAAATATGAACAGTTCACAAAGTATAGACAAAATACAATTTCGTAAGTGTGAAGGTATCCAACTGTGTAATTACGTAAACATCTGTCACTGATGTAGTAAAAACAATGTTTGTTTCTCTGTCAAATAATCAGATAGCTGTGTAATTTATGTGTTAGAGAAATATGGTACCGATGTGTAAAGTTGTATAAGCAAATACCATATTAGCTAGGGCTCCTTGTGCTCGCCAAACACATGGTACACAAAGTAAGCGTGTACCCCCCTGAGGATTAATGTAATTATACCCTCAGGTGTTACAAATTACAGCAATGGAATGAAATGTATCACGGAAAACTTTCTTTGTAATTCAAAAATCTTAAAAAATAAATGTTTTAAGTACAAAATTAATCACTCAAATACGTGTCCTGTAGCGCTAAATGTGCGTCTTGTTGCAACATAATCTCTGTGGCAGTGTCGTAGTTATCGTCTTCCGAAAGCTAAGTTCTGCAGAAGTCAATGTACTTACCTCATGATAAACAAAAGTGAAATGCTTTGCGTATAGATATCTTAGTTATTACGCTTATTGCCGTGATGAGGAAAGTACTGTACTGTAACGTATTGTTGTGCTACGAAAAAGACTGTCTCATTGTTGCTATACCACAAAAGTTACTACTAAAACATGTTTTAATTTCTTGAATAATGCCGAAAAACTGTGCAGATATAAAACAGATACACCGCAAAAGCAACATTGTAAATTGTCACTCATTAGTAACGTCGTGATAAAATCCTGTAGCTGTCACATAAACTAACCACTGTGTCATCTAGTATCTCTCAGAAAGCACTTTAAATCCAGAATGTATTTTCAAATAAACCAAAATGTTGCATTAAAATCTCAAGTTAAAAAAGCACATTATCTCTCAATAAACGGTGTTACATGTGAAATGTGGTGTAAACCTTTGCTCTTCCTAGTACGCAGAGTTTCAACTTTAACGCAATTATCAAGTGGTATACGTCGGTAAAGAATACTGGAATTTTTCTCAAGGTTAGCGTCTGTGTTATTTTTCTCGGAGCCAGCGGGCGCACGCGGCTGCCTGCTGTGCGAGTCATTGTCTGTTTCTTTGCTGGCGCGCCTCGTTATTCGGATTAGGAGACCGAACTTCTACAAATTCGCCTTGCCGAGAGGGCCCAGCTCTGTTTGAATCCCGCCAGTTCTGATGCAATTCAGGTCTGTCGTTACGATCACATCGTCTGTCGTCATGTCGGTAGTTTCTGTGGTTTCTTTCTTGTCGGTTAAGTGGTGGAGAATTTCTCCCTGAATCGTAACTGCGCGCTGGACCGTTGCGTCTAAAGTTATTCTGTCCCTCGTAATAATAATTGTTTTGGTTCCCATATTGTCTGTTTCTCTGATTGTCTCTGTGATAGTCATTACCGTGGAGAGGTGATCTTTCCCTGTAATTACTACTACTCTGCCAACGGTTGTTATACGGGTGGTGTCTGTTTCGGTCACGATTTGTGTTGTGAGAATAGCCTTGTCGCGTCCAGTTATTATTTCTTTCATCGCGGAATTGCGACGGATGTAATCTGTAATTGTTGTGCTCCTGCGTTCCGCGATTGTCAGTGTCAATTTCCAGTTCTTGTAAGAGTCCCTGAAAAGCTTCAATGTCGTCTTTGCAACGTCCTGCCAAAATAATATGTCGCAAATGTTCAGGCAGTTTGATTAAGCAAATGCGGATGAGTTCTGAGGGGCTGTATGGGTTTGACAGGTACTGATTCTTGTGCAACATGTCTTCAAAATATTTCACAAGACTGGAGAATTCAGATTGTTCGAAATGTTTCATCATTATGATGCCATGTTTTACTCGGTCTTGTGTGGCTTGAGACCAATATGCTGAGAGGAAGGCATGGTAAAATTCTCCTTCACTATGACAATCGTGAATGACCGAACGCATTCTTACAGCTGGTTCATTCTCTAAATAGCCACACATAAATTCTAATCTGTGTTCTAATGACCAGTTAGGGGGAAAACAATGAGAGAATTGATGGAGCCACGCTTGTGGATGAATGTCGTTGGCAGAATTTTTAAACGTTTTGAATTTACGTGTAGTAATGAACAGCTTATAGTCAAAGTCATCATGTCGGCGAGTCGCATATCGGTCATTGTTACGTCGTGTCGGCGGTTCCATCTCAAAATTCGGTGTGCCTTGCCAATTTCTTTCATAATTTCCGAAGTGTCCTGTGTTATTATTTTGTGGTTGTTCCGTATTTCTATGTCCCTCTTCCCGTACTGGAGCGCGAGTGTCCTCTGAAATACGTAATTCTTGTATTACCTGTGTCAGCTGATCTTGTACTTCGCGGATTTCTCTTTTGTGTTGCGTATTAATTTGATTTTGATTTTGTTTGAATTTTCTAATTTGTTCATACTCTTCTGTGTCAGTGAAGGCTACAGGTCTTGTGTCATTCAGATCATCATCTACCTTTGTAGATAAGTTAGTGACCTGATCCGAAAGTTCGCCTACTTTCTCCGATAGTGAACACATTTCCTCAGTGTGTTTTTCTGAACCAAGTTTCAGAGTGTCCATTTGTGTTGAAATCAAATCTACTGTGTCCTTCAAGTTTTCCTGAGTTTTTGCAAGTTGCATAACCGAATCGGTAGATGCAACTGAGTCAAATTTAGCTTGCAAGGTCTCATGATTTTCATGAACAGTAGTTTGCAGTTCTTTTATGGCTGCTTCGTGATTCTGTAGTGCATTTTCATGACGCGAAAAAATAGGTTGGAAATGCTCACAAATTTGTGTTTTTACGTCATTACAGACTTTTTGACATTTCGATTCAATGTGATGTAACTCAGTAGTTAAATCCTCACGTGTTTGTTCAAGAGTTTGCTCCAATGAGTCTAACTTTTGAAGATTTTGTTCCATTGCGTCTAACTGTTGCTGTGTTTGACTCTGATTTTGTTCCATTTGTTTCTGATTTTGCTCAATTGTGTCTAATTTTTGAAGCTTTTGCTGTGTTTGTCCCATTTGTTGTATTAATTGTAATAACAATGCATTGGTGTCTGAAACATGTTCCTCAGTGGTTTTCGGCAGTGAATTTGCACCGGAAACATTCACATTTTGACAAGCAGAAAATGTGTCTTGACTTATTTGAGAAAACGGTGAGGATCCAAAACCTGAATCTACAGTATTTGCGAGATCGTGTCCTGTCATTTCGGATTCCTGAGGCGAGCTGTTGCCGACCGACCGATCGATAATGCTTCCCTGCTCACTGATTGTTTCACTGTATACGCCATTGTTTGCAACCCGCTCCATCTCCCTATGCGCAATTACCAAATTACTACTTTTAACATTAGTTAATTCACTACTCTGCGGCGCTAACATACTGCTTTCGTCTTCACTGTCATTTCTCAATTTAGTTTGGAGCCTAGTGTTACGTTTTTCACACGCCATTATTGTCACAGTATTTCACACGACAACACAGAAAAACACAATTTGAAGAGCAAAAATAAGAGAACACATTAACATAACACTGAAAATAATATCTAGTTAATTGCAGCTGCGAAATACTTGGTGCAAATCTACATGCATGCCACAACTATTTTACTATACAACAATGAAAAACTACAACTACAAAGGAAATTCTCTCTATAATTACGCGCTAGCAATAAACAAAATCTACACTAATTACACAAACTACAAGGAAAAAATCAGAAGATTCCAGTGAGGTATCCTAGGCTAAGGGTCGACATATGAAACGTCCCCTTTTAACAATTTTTACATAACTGTGCTTAAACTGACGCACAATATTTTTTAGCGCAACGCAATCTGACTTTCAACACACAATGTTTTGTTAGCGCAACGCAATCTGACTTTCAAAATTCTCTACAAGAGAATGGCCCTGACTAACATTAAACTATACGTCTCACAAATCACTTACCTCACAAAAATCTTCGCTCTCAAGCTACTGCAATACAGCGAGCGCCACTACTGCCAGCTAAATAAAAGATTCAAACTATGGAAGGCACTAACTACTGATAGGGATAGTTAGCAAATGAAAGATATTAATAGAGAACAAACAATGTATTTACCTTGATATCATGACAAATTACAAAACTCCGCCATCTCTCTCCCCACATCCACCACTGCTGGCGGCTCACCTCCAACTGCGCAACGTTACGCGCTGTTCACAGCCAGCTGCCTAACACTACAATGGTTGAGTATTACAACAATGCAAAGCAGCCACAGACTGCACACGGCACAGCCGGTGATTTTCATACTGAGGTGGCGTTACCAATAAAAAAACCTAAACAGCCTACTTACATCTTATATGGTGACAGTAGTGAGCGGTTCGTGACATCTCGAGATCTCAACCTAGCTCCCAGTAATGTGTTCGCAAAGTTCAATAGTGACCCTGTGACTGAAACCTCTGCCCGGATTTCAACTGTTGTCATCAGTCCATTGGTCAGAGCCGGTCAACAATTCTACGACCTTCTCATGGTGTAGTCTTTCTGAAAGCTACGTGCCTAGTCATCTTGTGACGCTGTCTTCTCAAATCCGTCTCGTCGCTAATCTTCTTTCCTATTGTCGTTGCACTAATGTCAACTTCGTGCGGTATAGCGGTATAATGCTCCCATGTAAATTATTTCATCATTCGCAGAGTCCGACGTTAGACGCACTCGAAAGATATCATGTACTCATATCATTATTCATCTGCAGAAATTGCTGTTAATTGTCCTGAATATAAGCTCGCACAAGGACTAAATTTTAATGAACAAATCCCACAGACATGGATATAATGGATTATCAGTTTGCTAGTGCTCTGCAAAGGTGTTCGTGATTACCCGTTTCCGTCAGTTTAGTTGCACAGTAAACAGTCATTGACGGGTACAGATGACTTTTGACAACGTACCTAACAAGCTACTAGCAATCAAATTGCGTGCTTATGGAATATCGTCTTAATTATGCGACTGTAATCGTGATTTCCTGTCAGAGGAGTCACAGTCCAAGTGGTTCAGGTGGCTCTGAGCACTATGGGACTTAACATCTGAGGTCATGAGTCCCCTAGAACTTAGAACTACATAAACCTAACCAACCTAAGGACATCACACACATCCATGCACGAGGCAGGATTCGAACCTGCGACCGTAGAGATCGCGCGATTCCAGACTGAAGCGCCTAGAACCGCTCGGACACACCGGCCGGCACAGTCCGTAGTAATTGACGGAAAAACATAAAAAGGAAATTATTTCTGTCGTTTCCCAAAGTAGGATCTCTGCGTTTCCTAGCCGCGCGGGATTAGCCGAGCGGTCTTAGGCGCTGCAGTCATGGACAGTGGGGCTGATCCCGACGGAGGTTCGAGTCCTCCCTCGGGCATGGGTGTGTGTTTGCACTTAAGTTAATTTACTTTAAGTAGTGTGTAAGTTTAGGGAATGATGACCTTAGCAATTAAGTCCCATAAGATTTCACACACATTTGAAGATTTTTTGCGTTTCCTTATGTGAATAAACGATTTAAGAGACAATCTGAGCAGCTGTCTTACATTGTTTGCAGATGATGGTGTCGTTGATCGTCTATTAAAGTAATCAGAAGATCAAAACAAATTACAAAACGATTTAGAAGAGATATCTGTGTGGTGCGAAAATTGGTAGTTGACCCTAAATAATGAAAAGTGTGAGGTCATCCACTCATGTAGATGACCGCTCAGATATATTTTAACATTTCAACATGCACGTGAGAATGGCTATACAGCCAAAATTATGACTGCATAAAATGAATGAACAATTAATTGTAAAATGGACGAAATTTCTTTCAGACAGTTGGGGAAGCGTGGTTCATCTGTGAGAAAGACTGCACACAGAACATTAGTGACAAAAAACGGTTCAAATGGCTCTGAGCACTATGGGACTTAACATCTATGGTCATCAGTCCCCTAGAACTTAGAACTACTTAAACCTAACTAACCTAAGGACATCACACAACAGCCAGTCATCACGAGGCAGAGAAAATACCTGACCCCGTCGGGAATCGAACCCGGAAACCCGGGAACATTAGTGCGTTCCATTCTTGTGTAGTACTAGAGTCCTTGAGATCTGCACCAGGTATGATTTAAGGAAGACTCTGAAGCACTTCAGAAGCGGGTTGCTAGATTTCTTACCAGTAGGTTCGAACATCATGTAAATATTACAGAGATGCTTCGGGAATCCCTGGGAGAAAGGCGACTTCCTTTTCCAGGAGCACTCTCAGGCATTTGAAGCTGACTACAGAACGATTCTATTGCCTGCAACGTATATTCCGGGTAACGACCGCGAAGATAAGAGAAATTAGGGCTGATACGGAAGCGTACAGGCAGTCGTTTTGCCATCGCTCTAGTTGCGAACAGAACAAGAGTGTAAATTACTAGTAAAAATAAGGGGTATCCTCCGCCGAGCACCATGTGGTGGCTTGCGTAGTATGTATGGGGATGTGGAGGTAGATCTGGCGACGTGAAGTTTGGAGCCTGGCACGCCACTTCTCACTAGCCAGTACGGATCATGAAGTCTGGCATAGAGGTACCTGTCGTCCAAGCTAGTTCGACTCATTACCCAACCGAATTAGAGTCTTTGCTGGTGCCGGAGATTGCTGCCGCGCTGCGTACTAAATTTCGCATTCTTTATACCACCAGATCACTTAGGAAATCAACCACATATTTTCCCTACTACAGTCAGTAAATGTTCTTACTTTCTGTGTTTCCTGGTTTTGCGTTTTAACAGACTGTAATCTACGTAGGACAGATAAGCGTGTAAGATCTCAACTGGTGGCCAGCACTACTACCGCTTCCAGACAGACAAACCGTGCCGACATTGAAACCAGTGCGTCCATCTTTCGCTTGGGGATGCTGCACAGAGATTCACTGACCACGCAGTGAACGTCACACCAGCGTTGAAGGGTGGGCGCGGTATTGGTGTCTGCAGGAAACGCAGCGCCACTGCCAGCTCTTAAGTGAAACAGCCCGCCATTGGAGTGCTGAAGTCTTTGGCCCGTTAAAGCCGGCAGCGGGCGGTGAGCGGGTTTATCCCGACACATCGACAGCGGGCCAGCCACCCCGCCATAGAGTTGCGCCGTTACGGTAGCGAGCGCTCGTAACGCTGCCATTGGCCGGACCTAGGTGCAGGTAACACGTGCCGCTAACAGCCCCAGTCGACCATCCACTATCCATACATTTTTACTCTACCGCTCTTCTGGCGGATAAAAGGGTGCCGTTTCGCTTCCACCAGCGACGAAACTGACTTCCAAATTTAGTGACGAAGTTACAGCATCCCTATAAAATTCACTTTCTCTCAAAACCTCAACATTCTGGTGCTATTTTCCTGCTCTATATTCCTTTGAAACGTTGTTGGGATTCGTGTTTAATCTTCAGCTGCCAAGTAACTGCATGGTCAATATAAATGTCACGGGAATGTAAGAGCGTGATCATTAATAGCACCACGTCTAATGAAGAACTACAGTGTTCAGAGAGGCTTTCCGCTTGAGGATGATTTAACTTTTTTGTTGCTAATTATCTTGAAACATGGTAGTCAAGGGAAGGCAGGATTCGGTTTCGATTGTGGACTGGGCCATGATCAGTTGGCTGCCTTTTACAGTTACACACAATTTATGACAAACCAGTAATTCCAGACTCAACAATAAATAAAAAATACCACACGTTATTAATGAAGGGATAAACAACTGTGTTAATACTGGTGTATTCAGTGCGTTACAATTTAGCAAATCACCATTAAATACAGATACAGCAGATACTGTTTTAAAAGCAAGCCACTGTGATCTGAGCAGAAGGCCTTACGCGCCAGGAATGGCAATAAATTAAGAATTGTTTAAAACTCGCTGCAACTTACAAATTACAGGTATTGAAATATCAAAGGCAAGTGGCCATAAACACAGCAAAAGGCATCAAACGCCAGGAATGACAGTAAATAAGGTTTTAAGGCTTACTGCTAAAATACAAATACCAAATTACAATTTTAAGGCAAATGACCACAATCACGACTGAAGGCCTTACACGCCAGGAAAGGCAATAGTATAAAAATTTAGAAACCTGCTGTAAAACAGCAAATACAATAGCAAAGGTTAGTTAAAAAACAAGCGACGGAATACCAAACGGGTGAAATAAGATGATGGTAAACCTTGTAACACAACCCTTAACATCCACTGAACACTACACTGCTACATTTATTCCAGAAAGCTATCAACTAGACATATATAACCTTTAATGTAAGCATTACAAGGTATTGTAATAAATAACACAATAATAAAACACAAGGACCAGTACATAAGTTCGTTAAAGGGTACTGAGGTAGATTATACCCGCAGAAGGCATCGCTGAAGGAGCGTTACACTGAACTACTGGCCATCAGACCTCCTTTTAGAACACACATGTCTTACAAGAACCAAGGGGCCACAGACGGTGCTCCAGGAATCGACCTCCGAGAAGGTCCGGCAACAAACACTTCTTCGAGCAATGAGTTGCATTCACTTCACAAGATGGTAACTCAGACTAGTGGCAGTCTAACGAATGACTATTGATAATCTTGCTGAAGCTACCTGACGTCCGAAAAACCAACTGCGACAATGGAACAACACGCTAAAGCCAGAACCGTCCCCAGAGTACTGTGTTTAGAGAGAGAAAGGAATCACTACCACCAGAGTAGAAGAATCATCAACCGGCCTACAATCAAGAAAGCTGTCAAAACTACACGCCTTACCGGTCAGCAGCAGCAAGGTGAGGAAACGTACACTGCTGTTACATACATTAACCCCCAAGTCAGGTAACTAGGGCGTTAGCGGCAACCAGGCAAGAAAAATTACCGCTGGTTCAACTTGAAAAATTGCAACAAGTTGAATGCAATAAATAGTAATAAGAAGTCGACAAAAGCTAATCAGATCCGCCTTCCCCAAGCACTCCACTCTCTGCTCTTCGCCTCGGCGACACTACCAGCAGCAACACGAATACGGGTCACTGGAGAATCGCGAGATGTCACAATGGTGAAGGCTTCTCTACTCGGATTGAAATGCACTCATCTTAAAGCTTGGCTGGATCCGGTTTACGACAAGGTCGACACCCTCGTGACACAGCCCTTCCATCCGGCAGTCCATGCCCGCCGCCAGCTGTCCCGGCGTGTTCTGGCACTGCGTGGACGTGGCTCCTCCTCAGTCCCCAATCGAAACGGACCACTCACACATCCCGGAAAAACAACGACGTCGCCCCAAAGATAGGGCAACAGTTACTACATATCGATAACGACCGCTGCTGCCACCAGCGGACAGGCAACGCTTGCGAAACCGAGTAGCGCCAGTCAACACGAGAAGAAGACAAACAGCAGCAACCACGCCAGCTAAATGATGCCGTATGGCCTCCAACATAGGGCGGAAACCTACAAACAGCACCAACGTGAGCCACAGCGCGGCTTATACATGTAGCCTGTGATTCCGATTCCAGTTCTAGCAATGTAATATCTGTTACTAGTAGACATTGTGTCTTGGCACTTCTCAATAAGTTAAACAATACCTGATTTAATTTGTGACATACTGAAAGTGTTTACTGTACTACTACTTGCAGCCAATACCTGACATATGCTGGTATCTACAGCTACATCACTACTTTGCAAACCCTGTTAACTGCATGACAGAGGACACCTTCCCACGTACCAGCTTTTAGGGCTTTTTGCCGTTCTGTTTACATACGGAAGAATGGTTAAACGCCTCTGTGCGCTGAAATTACTCTAAAATTGTCTTCGTGATACCTACGGGAGTGGTAAGTTCCGGTTTATGGTATATTCATCGCCTGGACACTTAAAGTTGGTTTCTAAAACTTACTAAGAAGCCTTTCACAGGATAATTTGCGTCTATCTTCCAGCGTCTGCCACTTCAGTGTTTTTATCGTTTAATGTTAATTCCTGAAAGTTACTTTGTAGATTTTCATGGGATAGTTTGCTTCTATCTTCAAACTTTTGTAAGTTCAGTTTTTACATCATTTAAAGTTGGTTCTTGAAACCTACTAAGTGGCTTTGACGGAATAGTCTGGATTTAAAACCTACTAAGTTCCTTTGACGGGATAGTCTGCATTTATCTTCAAGAGTTTAACTACTAGTTCATTCCTTTCAGTACCTCAGTAACATTCTCCCATGGGTCAAACAATCAGTGACCATTCGTGCTGTCCCACTTTGTACACGTTCAATATTTTCTGTGAATTCTGTGTGATATGATTTTCGCATACATAAGAATTATTTTAGGCTGGATCGCACGTGTGTTTTTTCAACTATCTCTTTTGTAGACTAAAGGAACTTCCATATTATCTACCAGTGGATCGGAGTCTGCAACCCGCTTTATCTGCGACTGAGTTGATGCGATCCTTGCATTGCATATACCTAAAAACTGCTACACCCAGGTATTTGTATGAGTTGACCGATTCCAACCATGAGTCAATGATATTGTAGTAACAGGATACTACGTCCTTTTTGTTTTACGAATTGCAGACTTTTACATACACTCCTGGAAATTGAAATAAGAACACCGTGAATTCATTGTCCCAGGAAGGGGAAACTTTATTGACACTTTCCTGGGGTCAGATACATCACATAATCACACTGACAGAACCACAGGCACATAGACACAGGCAACAGAGCATGCACAATGTCGGCACTAGTACAGTGTATATCCACCTTTCGCAGCAATGCAGGCTGCTATTCTCCCATGGAGACGATCGTAGAGATGCTGGATGTAGTCCTGTGGAACGGCTTGCCATGCCATTTCCACCTGGCGCCTCAGTTGGACCAGCGTTCGTGCTGGACGTGCAGACCGCGTGAGACGACGCTTCATCCAGTCCCAAACATGCTCAATGGGGGACAGATCCGGAGATCTTGCTGGCCAGGGTAGTTGACTTACACCTTCTAGAGCACGTTGGGTGGCACGGGATACATGCGGACGTGCATTGTCCTGTTGGAACAGCAAGTTCCCTTGCCGGTCTAGGAATGGTAGAACGATGGGTTCGATGACGGTTTGGATGTACCGTGCACTATTCAGTGTCCCCTGGACGATCACCAGTGGTGTACGGCCAGTGTAGGAGATCGCTCCCCACACCATGATGCCGGGTGTTGGCCCTGTGTGCCTCGATCGTATGCAGTCCTGATTGTGGCGCTCACCTGCAAGGCGCCAAACACGCATACGACCATCATTGGCACCAAGGCAGAAGCGACTCTCATCGCTGAAGACGACACGTCTCCATTCGTCCCTCCATTCACGCCTGTCGCGACACCACTGGAGGCGGGCTGCACGATGTTGGGGCGTGAGCGGAAGACGGCCTAACGGTGTGCGGGACCGTAGCCCCGCTTCATGGAGACGGTTGCGAATGGTCCTCGCCGATACCCCAGGAGCAACAGTGTCCCTAATTTGCTGGGAAGTGGCGGTGCGGTCCCCTACGGCACTGCGTAGGATCCTACGGTCTTGGCGTGCATCCGTGCGTCGCTGCGGTCCGGTCCCAGGTCGACGGGCACGTGCACCTTCCGCCGACCACTGGCGACAACATCGATGTACTGTGGAGACCTCACGCCCCACGTGTTGAGCAATTCGGCGGTACGTCCACCCGGCCTCCCGCATGCCCACTATACGCCCTCGCTCAAAGTCCGTCAACTGCACATACGGTTCACGTCCACGCTGTCGCGGCATGCTACCAGTGTTAAAGACTGCGATGGAGCTCCGTATGCCACGGCAAACTGGCTGACACTGACGGCGGCGGTGCACAAATGCTGCGCAGCTAGCGCCATTCGACGGCCAACACCGCGGTTCCTGGTGTGTCCGCTGTGCCGTGCGTGTGATCATTGCTTGTACAGCCCTCTCGCAGTGTCCGGAGCAAGTATGGTGGGTCTGACACACCGGTGTCAATGTGTTCTTTTTTCCATTTCCAGGAGTGTATCTGAACATTTACATCAAGTTGCTAATCTTTGTGCTACTTTGAAATCTTATCAAGATCTAACGGAATGTTTGGAGTATTTCTTTCAGACAGTACTGAATTATAGACAACTGCTTCATCAGCCAGAAGTCTGAGATTGCTGTTAACATGGTCTGCAAGACCGTTGACATAGGGGCCACGATTACAGTAATACTAATCAGGCTGCCTGTTTGTCGCTCATTAAAACTGGCTCTTAGAGTGAAACTCGAATTAACACATATGCCCCTTGTTCCGCTTTGGTTTTACAACTGTGTTACACAAGGAACATTCAGTGAGTATTTCACTCATATTTTTTTCAACTTGTGGTTCAGTGCACTCATTCGTCATTCGCAATTTCTCTAGACATCCTGAACAGCAGCATAATGAAAGAATTTCTCTGGAGGAATGTCCGCCCCCGGTAGCTGAGTGATCAGCGAGACAGAATGTCCACCCTAAGGGCCCGGGTTCGATTACCTGCTGGGTCGGAGATTTTCTCCGCTCAGGGACTGGGTGTTGTGTTGTGTTGAATCGGTTCTAGGCGCTTCAGTCCGCAACCGCGCGACTGCTACGGTCGCACGTTCGAATCCGCGTAGCGGTCACGCGGTTCCAGACTGAAGCGCCTAGAACCGCACGGCCACACGGGCCGGCCGTTATGCGTGGTTTTCTGCAAAATTATGTCCAACAAGCGAAATCTTCAGCAATGTTAACGACGTTTCTATCAGAGTGCGATTCTTACGAAGAAACGTCACTGTGGCAATTCAGCCTTCGCGCGGTGCTCATGGTGTTAGGAAATTTAGTGTTTTTAATGTTTTCAAAATCAGTAAAACCCAAGGGAATGCTCCAAATATTCCTGAAGAATAGACATACGATTATAACATAAGAACTGATATAAGAATGAAATATAAGAAGATGAGAATTTAAGATTTTGCCCTTGAAAATACCATATACACATATATTATACAACAGATATATGATACTTATTGCCAAATACAATTTTAATCTCACAATTGAAATAACGCCCTTGTATGCTCTAAGTTGCTAAGAAACGTTCCTATTGTAACGTACGGCTTTGGTAGATAAATAAATAAAAACAAGTACCGGGTTTGGAAAACAGGGCGCAAAAGTGAGAGGCCCCAATGATAGCCACTGCTGCGCCATTTTGGCTGACGTTGTTGAACGCTAAATGACATCTTAAGTAAGCCCAAAACTTTGACTGTCATTTCCTCAGAAATGGTCGGATATTTACGGATAAACTGAGACACGTGTTCGTTTATTTTGACTTCTCTTCCATTGAGTGAAGTTTCTGAGATATCGGATTATGACACTTGCCGCGTTCTCCTCGTCACTACACACAAGTAACGTCAGAAGAGTAGAACTAGAACTGTCAGTTTCTCTACTTTGGCCGTATTTCATAGCAGGCTGGGCAACGGAGGTGCCTAGCAACTCCAGGGGCCGTGTCTCGAGCCTCGTCCGGGATGGCGCCGCCGGTGACGCTACTTTGACATGCAGCTACTGTGTGGTGATGACTGTGCCACGAAGTTGTCGATAGTCGACGACACAGTGTACCACAAGCTGAGCCAACGAGTTGCCGCCCTGCATTTAAATTGTGTGTTGCAAGTAGCACTACTGTCTTTGATAATGTCTTCTTGTTCTTCATTCTACGAGTTCTCAACGTCATGCAGCGCCTCTTTCAACCAAGTTTCCATCTTCTATCCCGGTAGTCCACTTCTTACATGATCCTGACCTGCATCGCACGCCTCACTCTGTCGTTCCAATGTAGCCGGGGTCTTCTTCTTCTTCGGTGCCATGGAGACGTCCAGTGTCTTATTTTATAGGGTCATCTTTCCTCTGGCATTCTAAGACTTCCATAACATGTTAGCCGCTTATTTTCAGTTGTATCTACAATATCTTTTGTAACTCCCATATGTTCTCGTAACATTTCATTTCTTATTTTTCCTCTTCCTGTTACTTCAGAACTTCGTCTCCAAAACTCCATTTCCATTGCCTTTCATTTCTTCTCATTGACCCTGGGAGCTTTACACAGTTCAGCACCTTACAGAGCAATAATCTCCACTACAGCTTCGGTCGTCCTTCTCAAATTTTTTTACGTCGTTTTTTTTCAAATAATGGAGAGTAACTGCTTAGCTGTCATCTTTCCCTTTCCTTCTCTGTACTTTGTTTCCTCCTTGCTTCCACCTTTATCCGAAATGATTGTCCCTAAATATTTATATGAGCTGCTACACTTTACTATAGATCCGTCATCCATAGTAAGATCGGGGAAGAGGAATTCCGTCTTATGCAAGACACCTTTTTACTGTTCTGTTTCACCAAGATATGTTTCAGCACATTTTGTAGTATCTTCAGTGGGTTATTTTTTATTTTCTAACTGTAAAATTGTTCTTGTTTATTAAGATTTAGCGAAACTTTTGGTGCATAATATTTACAATTGTGAATGAATAATTGTTGTAAAATATTACACATCATTTGTTCATAGTTCACAGTTGAGATATTTATTAATATAGTATACACACTAAATATAGTATAATATAATATAATATAATATATATCTCAACTGTGAAGTATGAACAAATGATGTATAAATTTTTACAACAAGTATTCATTCACAACTGTAGATATTATGTATCAAAAGTTTCGATAAATGTTAATAAGTAGTTATTTTACAGTTAGAAAATAAAAAATAACCCACTGAAGATAGAACAAAACGTGCTGAAACATGTCTGGGTGAAACAGTACAGAAAAAAGGTGTCTTGCATAAGGCGGAATTCCTCTTCCCATTTCGTATCAAGCACTGATATAACAAGAAGAACTGCAACACCACAAGATGATCATAGTAAGATCCCTTTCTACACCTCGGACAACCAAGTATTCAGTCTTTATAAAGTTAACTTTCATACTCCACTGTCCATATTCTTCTTTAAGCTTTCTTAACGTATAAGAAACGTCCTCTTCTTCCTCGGCAAAGATGATCTGATCATCGGCGAAATTTAAGGAGAAGAGGCTGTTATCACCTACTCTAATTCCCATGTTTTTGCACTTCCTTTTCTAATTTTTCAGTGTGTCGTTCAATAACATTTTGAAGAGGGTAGGCGCTAAACAGTATCCTTGTCTCAGTCCATTGCCAAGTTTCTGTCGTATGAACTTCCCAAACTTAACAAGAAAGTGTTATCTGCATACAGCCTTCTAGTGACTTGTACATCACATTTATGAATGTTCTGGTTTTTCATTGATTCCCACGTACTAGAAAGTGGTACACTTTCACAGGCCTTCTGCAGGTCTATAAAAATCATTTGTGTCTCTAAGTTATGTGCAAGTCTCTTGCAGGTCACCTGTCTAATGCTGCAGATATTATGAATACAAGACCTTCCTGCCTGAAAGCCACACAATTCTTCTACTTCCTCAACTTCACTCTCAATTCTAGCTTTAAGTGTCTTACTCTATAGTCTCGATATATAACTAAAAACTGTGGTTCCTCGATAACTTGCGCAGTAATCTTTGCTTCGCTTTTTAAATATGTTTCTGATAAACCCTTCTTTAGACTCGCCAGTGATTTCCTCACCACCAAGATAACGGTTAAATAGCTTTGCGAGGTGTTCAAATAAAACGTTTGCCCCGGCCTTCAAGAAGTCCATTTTTGAATTTCTTAATTGTATCCTGTACTCCCGCTGTTGTTATCTTCTGGATTTCTGTGTCATGTGCTTTTTTTACAAAGGAGCAAATATCCTGAAATTCGGATAGATCATCTTTAAACAGTTCTTCATAGTATGTCTTCCATCTATATAGATTTATCAACAGCAAATTTTTACTGCTTCTGTGATTTGTTCTTAGCTCTTTTATCACCTTTCATTCTCCTCTGTAGAAAACAAAAAAAATCAAACCTCAGCAATACCAATGTGTCTAGGATTACTTTATTGGCTTAGCCCCCAAGAAACCTATTACGTCATTGCGAATAAGACGTGGTTTGACATGTTGGTAAGGCTTTAGATAATTTCTAACAGAAAAACGAAATACGAAAATTGTAACGCGATGCAGAAACGTGTCATAGTAAATACCTACAAATAAGAACATTGATATAGAAATGGACCGATATTTCCAATAGTTTTGTATAGTAATCGAAAATATCTCTTATGTTACATCCGACCCAACTTTTCGTGTGTGGAATTTTAGTTCATAGGTAACAAAGAAGATTTTATTGGAACCAATCGGTTTGGAATCGATGGAGTGGTCGTATCCGATATCGGATGTATGAAAAAAGCGGTGACTTCGATAGAATTACATTACAAACTACATTATTCGAGAAGGGAACTAAAACTACATTTATGGTAAACTTACGTATAAGGAATTTACTTATAACAATTTACTTATAAGAAATTTCTTGCTGATTGCTCAAACTTATACAATACAAACACTCGAGAAAGTGAGTAAGCCACGTTGCTCTTTTTCCATGCAAGGCGTGTCGCTGTAAAACATTAAGGCACCTGATACCGAACTAGGATCTCTGTCTGTTTCAGGGAATCATTCGCACTTGCTCAGGACAAACAACTACTCGCTCTACCACGGACGTCACAAGTGTCCTTGTAGTAGATCAATCTCCTGCTATCTGTAATGAAGGTCCTCCGACTACCAGTATCTCTTTATCTCTCACTTCTCTATATAAAACGATTTCCTTCAACTCATATGATCTGTGCACTTAATTAATGCTACCATAAACCATTCTGAAACTGTTGTGGATTGGCAGGAGCCAATCCACGGGGTTTGGAGGAAGCCGAAAGGCACGCGTTTAAGCTCACCCAGGCTGGCGTGACGTCTGGAAAATGACAAGGAAATTAGAACTTAGAAAAACGGACGCAGATGGTGAAATACTTAACTTTAATCCATAATTGGTGAACATCGGTCTGACGGTACATGCATCACAAGATAAATAGCAAATGATAATGGCGCCTTGCTAGGTCGTCGCTAATGACGTAGCTGAAGGCTATGCTATCGTCTCGGCAAATGAGAGCGTAATTTGTCAGTGAGCCATCGCTAGCAAAGTCGGCTGTACAACTGGGGCGAGTGCTAGGACGTCTCTCTAGACCTGCCGTGTGGCGGCGCTCGGTCTGCAATCACTGACAGTGGCGACACGCGGGTCCGACGTATACTAACGGACCGCGGCCGATTTAAAGGCTACCACCTAGCAAGTGTGGTGTCTGGCGGTGACACCACATTCCTCCCCCGCAAATCGGCGTACGGTTGTGTTATAAGGCTTCCGCCCGCCGTGGGGAGGACCCCATGTTGACGTATGCGACGAGGTGGGGAGCCTAACAACAGGCGAGGCCGTGCCAGCCGCACCCTGCCATTCGGTCGAGGGGAGCTAGGAAACGCCTGAAAACCTAGTCCAGGGTGCACGCCAACATACGGTGTATGCGCCCTTAGAGAGACTGGAGGGGCCGAAGGGTCGACCTCCATCGGGTCAGGGCACCCGACGGGCGAAGACGACATCTGGTCCAGAGCGGGCAAGAGTTCCATGGCGGAGGAAAACCGGTCACGGGAAGCGATCGGCGGCGCGTGACCCAGGGAGGCGCCCGGCGGTTGCAGCGACGCGTCCACTTCGGGCGTCGCCGGCGGGAGAACAGGTGGCGACGGCGGCGCGTCGCCATGGGGCGTCGGTAACACCTGGGGCTGAGGCGAGCCAGTAGATGAGTCCCCAGGGCGCTGACCGGACGGCACCGTCGCTGAAAGCAGACGGGGAGCAGCAGAACCCGTGCGACGATAGAGGCGCAGCTGATGGAGATGCCGACGCACCTTACCAGAGGCCCCCAAAACCAGATACATAGCGCGGCCGAGGCAGCAAAGAATGCGCCCTGCGAGCCAACGCCGTGAACCTCGATAGTTGCGATAGTAGACAACGTCGCCCGGAGCAAAAGCTGGTGTCTGCCGCAGCACAGGAACCTGATGCGGCGGATGTAGCAAAGACATCAAGGTGCGATGAGGGCGACCGTGCAACAACTCAGCCGGCGAGCGACCATCGCGGGGCTGAGAGCGATACGTGGACAAAAAGTGCAATAACGCGTCCTCCCGAGAATGAGACTCTTTCAACTTCAACATCTGTGACTTGAAAGTCCTGACCAAACGTTTAGCGGCACCGTTTGACTGCGGCGAAAACGGCGCGGACGTCAGATGTTGAATACCATTGTCCTTGCAGAATGACTGAAATTCTGCGGACATGAATTGTGGGCCATTGTCGGAAACAATAGTCTGTGGAAGACCTTCAATGCAAAAGATAGCAGATAACGCTTGGATGGTGGCAGTTGACGCTGTGGAAGACATCCTGACAACAAAAGGAAAATTACTGAATGAATCGACCACAACCAACCATCGAGCATTCCAGAATGGACCAGCAAAATCGATGTGTAAGCGTTGCCAATGGGAAGTGGCTTTTGGCCATGAAAAGAATTTCCGCGGCGGTGCGGATTGTTGTTCGGCACACGCCATGCAAGAAGAGCACATATTCGTAATCGCAGCATCGATTCCGAACCAAGTACAGTGCTGACGAACAAGTTGTTTCGTTCGCACTATACCCCAATGTCCTTGGTGGAGAAGCCGTAAGACAGAGGACTGTAACGAACGTGGGACGACGACCCTGGACTGATCATTATCAGAACGCAACAGCAAATCACCACGTCGATCAAAAAGTCTCTCCTTGTGAGCAAAAATTCGGCGAACCAACAGATCCTCGATCCGTGACTTTGACAAGGGCCATTGCGTAGCAACAGAACGCTAAACGGTAGCAAGGACAGGGTCAGCAGCTGTGGCTGTAGCTACACGACGAAAATCAATCGGAAACGATTCGACCACGTCATCGGTTTCCGCATCAATGAACATGCAAGCAAGTTCGGAAGAATCGAATGCTCTATCCTCAGCAGCAGGCAAACGGGACAACGCATCGGCGTTCCCGTGCTTAGCAGTGGACCGATACAAGATATCGTAGCGGTACTACGAGAGGGAAGTTGACCAGCGAATGAATTTCTGCGCTGTACCCGGAGGTGCAGGCTTGTTCGGATGAAAAAGCGATGTCAAAGGTTTGTGGTCTGTGATGATGGTAAAGTGACGACCATACAAGAAATCATGAAACTTTGTAACACCAAACACGAGAGCCAAAGCTTCTTTCTCGATCTGTGAATAATTTCTTTTTCCGCAGACGAGAGCAATTTGGACGCAAAGGCAATAGGGCGATCATGCGATCCATCTTTGTGCGCAAGCACAGCACCGATCCCGAAATCCGATGCATCCACCATCAACAAAAGGGGTTTCTGGGGATCGAATGGCGTAAGGCAAGTATTGGAAAGCAACGCCGATTTCAACTGGCGAAAGGCGCGTTCGCATTCCGTCGTCCAGACGAACGGAACACCTTTACGGCGTAAGCGATGAAGCGGAGCTGAAATGGAAGAGGCGTGGCGCACATAGCGATGATAATAATTGATTTTTCCCAGCACACTCTGTAGCTGCTTCAAATTCTGCGGGGAAGGCAAGTCTTATATGGCACGGAAGTGCACGAGACTGGGATGTATGCCTCTGTAGCTGCTTCAAATTCTGCGGGGAAGGCAAGTCTTGTATGGCACGGAGGTGCACGGGACTGGGATGTATGCCTTGGGCATTGATTACATGTCCCAGATAGGGTAAGTCACGAGCAAAAAACACACATTTGTCCTTCCGCAAGCGAAGACCATTTTGTCGCAAGACCTGAAATAATGTTCTGAGATTGGCTAAATGTTCTTCTTCCGTCTTTCCGGAGATCACAATATCGTCCAGATAGATTGCTGCAGTAGGGACCGACGCACAAACAGTTTGCAGATATTGCTGAAACAATGCAGGGGCGGATGCACACCCGAATGGCAGTAGTTTGAATCGGTACAAACCAAGATGCGTGTTAACCACCAAAACGCGCTGGGATTCTTCGTCCACCGGTAGTTGCAAGTACGCATCTGCTGGGTCCAACTTGGAAAAATATGTTCCCGGGCACAGTTTGTCAAAAAGATCTTCCGGGCGGGGTAAAGGAAAAGTTGCAATCACTAGTTGTGGATTCACTGTTGCCTTGAAGTCCACACAAAGTCTCAATTTTACGGAAGGCTTTGGCAAAATTACTAAGGGTGATGCCCTGAGAGAAGCCTGCACACGTTCAATCACACCTTGTGATTCCAAATCGTTTAACGTTCTTGCGATCTCATCACGCAATGCGTGGGGAACATTGCGCGCTTTGAAAAATTTCGGCTGCGCGTTGACTTTCAGTTCCAAATGTGCTTTATAGTTCTTAGCGCAACCTAGGCCCGGTGCAAAAATTTCTGCAAATTCTTCACATAGGCGAGAAACACTGTCTAAAGGCACAGTCTGGTTCACTGATAGGACCTGATTGACTATAGACAAGTTAAACAACTGAAATAAATCGAAACCAAACAAGTTCACAGCAGAAGAAGAACGAAGGACGTAAATTGACACAAGTTTTGTTTGTCCCTTGTATGCTGCAAGAAATCTGCACTGTCCTAACACAGGGATATGCTGACCGGAATAGCTACTGAGCTTAACATTTGCGGCATGCAACGGAGGTGTGCCCAGCTGTTTGTACGTGTCTTGATTGATCAGTGAAACTGCAGCTCCGGTATCGAGCTGGAATGGTATCACTTTGCCGTTAATGTCCAAATCTACAAAAAGTTTATTGTCCTGTTGATGACAAGAGGGACTGTCTCGTGCAACGTGAACTGACACTGGTACAGAATCACTTGCGACTTGACGGGATTTCCGGCGATGTCGACGCACACTATTTGTGGGACGAACACAGTCACTGTTAGAGAGAGTGGCACTGGGTGGAGTGGAATGAACTACATGAATTTCCATAGGCGAAGGTTCACGAGCCTGAGTATTCTTGGTTGGATTCCGATTCCGGCGCGAAGCAAAGGGCCTGGAATGATTGTGAGTATCCGAACTGATCTTTTTCTGGCAAATACCTTGAACATGGCCTTTTTTACAGAAAAAGCAAATAGCTTGGCGTGACGGGCAATTCTCACGCGAATGTCTAGCAGCACACCGCAGGCATCATTTTAGCACTGCATTTGCTTGCTTGCGCGGCACACATGGCGGAGAGCTTGGCGGCATCTGCGCAGACGGGCGCGAGGGCTGTTTACTGTTCTGTGTAGCTTGCCCGGCGGGCCGGTTAACCTGACACACGGGTGGCGAAGTTTCAAATGATTCCTGAGCAAAGTCAAGTGTGTCCTGCCAATCCAATATGTCCATCACTTGTTGAATGGAGGGATTGACTAGTTTCAAAATCTGTTCCCTTATACGAACATCAAAAACGTTATGTGCAATTGCATCATGCACCATAGTATCTGAATAATGGAGGCCACATTGACACTCAAAAGCACAATCCCTAGTAAGGCCTTGCAAAGTTGCAACCCACTCCCTATTTGTCTGACCTGCCGTACATTTTGTACGAAAGAAGGTATACCTTTTTGCAACTACATTGACTGATTCCTTGAAATATGCATCTAATGCAGACAAAATTTCGTCGTAGGACAGAGTTGCTACGTCGCGGCTGGGAAATAATTTCACCATCACACGGTACGTCTGGACGCCTACGGATGCTAACAAAAAAGGCTGCCACTCATTACCTTGAATTCTGTAGGCGGCGAGATGGAATCCAAATTGGCGTGACCACTCCATCCAGCCTTCCAGTGCCGTATCAAAAGGACGAAAAGGTGGTGCAACTGCGTGTTGTGGCTGCGTGAGCGGTGGACCGGCGGTGGCCGCATCGATTTGCATTGCACATTGACCCTGGATGAGCTGTCCAAGGGCATCCAATAACGCCTGCGTCTGCTTATTCTGAAAGCGATAAAATTCGGACAGTACATGTGGAGAATGTGGCGAAGCCATGATACAAGTAAATCAGAATATCAATATGAACGCAAAATTCTCGTCGCCATATGTTGTGGATTGGCAGGAGCCAATCCACGGGGTTTGGAGGAAGCCAAAAGGCACGCGTTTAAGCCCACGCAGGCTGGCGTGAGGTCTGGAAAATGACAAGGAAATTAGAACTTCGAAAAACGGACGCAGATGGCGAAATACTTAACTTTAATCCATAATTGGTGAACATCGGTCTGACGGTGCATGCATCACAAGACAAATAGCAAATGATAATGGCGCCTTGCTAGGTCGTAGCTAATGACGTAGCTGAAGGCTATGCTAACTATCGTCTCGGCAAATGAGAGCGTAATTTGTCAGTGAACCATCGCTAGGAAAGTCGGCTGTACAACTGGGATGAGTGCTAGGAAGTCTCTCTAGACCTGCCGTGTGGCGGCGCTCGGTCTGCAATCACTGACAGTGGCGACACGCGGGTCCGACGTATACTAACGGACCGCGGCCGACTTAAAGGCTACCACCTAGAAAGTGTGGTGTCCCGAGTCCTTTTACATTTCCCTCCTCTCCCTACTCTCATTCTGTCTCACGTCTGCCCTTCTCCCCCTTTATTAGTCCTCTCCCTCCTTGGTTCCCCCCCTTTTCGTTTTTTCCTCTCCTCCCTCCTTGTTTTTCCCCCTACTCCAGGTCCCCCCCCCCATCTGCCTTGGATCGGGAGATCTTTGTGCCGCCTTTTTCGTGCAGTGTTTTACAGTGTGTTTTTCCAGTGCGTGCTCCGTGTTGTGTCTTTTGGGAAGTGTAGCGAACAGCCATCATATTGTGGCTGGGTGTGCTTTTTTATTTTATCTCTTGCGAACAGAAACCAGACTGTCGCCATGTCTTTTAATTGTGTGTCTACTATGTTACTTGTCTGATTCCTGTGTATTTTATCAACATTGCCAACCCCTTTTGCTTTCTGTTTTAACTTTCCGCATTTTTACGCCATTTTACACTTTAAATCACCATTTTATCGCCTGTTTTTCCTTGTTTCTTTCTTCTTCCATTTTTAAACAAAAGTCTGTAGGCTTTAGAGCAGCATAGTAAGCTGCTGCCAGCCCGCTCCCTTCAGGGGGGAATTGAAAATCAATAAAGAAAAAAAAAAGTGTGGTGTCTGGCGGTGACACCACAGAAACACCGCTGCCGACAGGTGTGTCCAAGAAAAGTTCTGGAATATCAGTGATAGAAATACTCACCACCTTCAAGGGTTCCGGAGATACCGTGAAAAAAAAAAGTTCTGATGCTGGACTGCACAGACGCATCCAATTGCAACACTCCCTACGCCTTCTAGTCGTACCCAAGAGCTTCCAGCTGCCATTTTCCTGAAACGAGTGAGAATACTTGGATAAATCCGTTTCATGTTGGGAGCCGTCTTCACAAAGAGTAAACTGAATTTTAAGAACCATGTCCTCCTAGATGCGTCATTGATAAACACTGTATGGCAAGCAAAGCCCAGTCGAGGGGGCCCACAGATTCGCAATTAGGTTCAAATCCGGGGAGTTTGATGGCTCTTCGAACCTCGCACGTACAGTGCGAGCTGTGTTAGCTGGTAGAAGACATCATGCCGAGGAGAAACGAACTGTATGTAGGGACATTTCCCCAAGGATTTATATATACTTGTGTTGATCCATCGTGCCTTCCAGAATGACTACGTCTCCCAGGGAATGCCACGAAAACTTTACTCAGACCATAATGCTCCCTCCTCCGACCTGGACCCTTCCGACGAATGTTGCAGACGTTTCACGCCGTAGATGCCATCTATCCGATGGATCATAAAACGTCATTCAACGGGAAAGTCCACCTGCCGCCGCTCGTTGGACGTCTGACTGCGATATTGGCGTGCAGATTCCAAGCCTTCATCGCCGATGTACAGCAGTCAGCATGGCAGCATAGACCAGACGCCTGCTGCGGAGGCTCATACGAAGCAACGTTCGATGGACGGTTGTTGAGAAGACACTGTTGGTAACCCCTTTCTGTGCGGTCAGATGCTCAACAGTTGCAAGTCTATTCGTCAGTAGGTATCTCCGCAACCGTTGCGGAGGCTCATACGCAGCAACGTTCGATGGACGGTTGTTGAGAAGACACTGTTGGTAACCCCTTTCTGTGCGGTCAGATGCTCAACAGTTGCAAGTCTATTCGTCAGTAGGTATCTCCGCAACCGCTGCGGAGGCTCATACGCAGCAACGTTCGATGGACGGTTGTTGAGAAGACACTGTTGGTAACCCCTTTCTGTGCGGTCAGATGCTCAACAGTTGCAAGTCTATTCGTCAGTAGGTATCTCCGCAACCGCTGCGGAGGCTCATACGCAGCAACGTTCAATGGACGGTTGTTGAGAAGACACTGTTGGTAACCCCTTTCTGTGCGGTCAGATGCTCAACAGTTGCAAGTCTATTCGTCAGTAGGTATCTCCGCAACCGCTGCGGAGGCTCATACGCAGCAACGTTCGATGGACGGTTGTTGAGAAGACACTGTTGGTAACCCCTTTCTGTGCCGTCAGTTGCTCAACAGTTGCGAGTCTATTCGTCAGTAGGTATCTCCGCAACCGTTTTTCATACCTGTCATCTATGGCCCGTGGTGCTCCAAAGTTGCCTCGGTGGCAGTTTTGGATAGCGCCATTTTTCCCACTCACGGTATACATTAACCACGGCAGCACGTGAACAGTTTAAAAACTTAGCCGTTTCAGAAATGCTTCCATTTTTGCCCCAAGGGCCAATGATCATTCCCTTTTGGACGTTAGGTAAATCGCTGTTCCACATTACGACAACGACTGCACTGAAACTTCCTGGCAGATTAAAACCGTGTGCCCGACCGAGACTCGAACTCGGGACCTTTGCCTTTCGCGAGCAAGTGCTCTACCATCTGAGCTACTGAAGCACGACTCACGCACGGTACTCACAGCTTCACTTCTGCCAGTACCTCGTCTCCTACCTTCCAAACTTTACAGAAGCTCTCCTGCTCGCAGGAGACGAGGTACTGGCAGAAGTGAAGCTGTGAGTACCGGGCGTGAGTCGTGCTTCGGTAGCTCAGATGGTAGAGCACTTGCCCGCGAAAGGCAAAGGTCCCGAGTTCGAGTCTCGGTCGGGCACACAGTTTTAATCTGCCAGGAAGTTTCATATCAGCGCACACTCCGCTGCAGAGTGAAAATCTCATTCTGGGAACGACTGCACTGTTTTCCGCGTCACCCTGACACCCTTTACATACCCTCCACCGCTAGTGCTGCCATTAGTTGTCTGTGAGTTGTTGTTGCACGTTGACGCCGAACAGAGACGGCGGTCTAATTAACGTGACTGGGCTGTTTAATACAGCACTTCACTCATAGCTCTCCTGCTCATTTTGCGGGTGTAACTCTCAGGGGAGGTAGAGTATCTCGAAGAAGTAGATTAATCAGAGTAGGCTGGAATTAAGCTTCCACTCCGCAGTAGAGTTCCACTGTTTTGTAATTTCCTACAAAAATTAGGCATCAGACCTGAACTGTAGTCGTGAACTCTATGTTTCGCGAATCATGTGCTACCTGAACTATATCCAGGCATGAGTCACGACCCGCCCTCACAGGTTAAATTCTAGCAGCACTTCGGTCCTATTTTACAAACGTCACCGAGTCTCTCCTGCTTAATTTACGGGTTTAGGAATCTTGGATTTTAGATTTAGATTAGATTACTTTACGTTCCACAGATCCGTGCTGAGGAGATCCTCGTGGATGTGGAACATGTCAATTTTGTTTTTTAAGCTGAAATAAAAATACTAATAGTATGAATATATTCATCATTTGTTTCTCGTATTAAAAAATTCGTCAATGGAGTAGAAGAAGTTGGCCACTAGTAAGTCTTTCAGGGTCCTTTTAAATTGATCTTTATTTGTAACTAAATTTTTTATGTTTACTGGCAAATTATTGAAGATGAGTGTTCCTGAGTAGTGGACCCCTTTTTGAACTAAAGTAAGTGCTTTTAAGTCCTTGTGCAGATCATTTTTGTTCCTGGTATTGTATGCATGAACTGAGCTGTTTGTTGGAAAAAGAGATATATTATTTAGGACAAATTTCATTAATGAGTAAATATACTGAGAGGCAGTAGTTAGTATACCCAGTTCTTTGAAGAGGTTTCTACAGGACGTCCGTGAATTTACTCCACAAATAATACGTATTACACGCTTTTGGACTCTGAAAACTTTTGTTTGACTTGAAGAGCTACCCCAAAATATTATACCATATGACATTATACGTATTACACGCTTTTGGACTCTGAAAACTTTTGTTTGACTTGAAGAGCTACCCCAAAATATTATACCATATGACATTATGGAATGAAAGTAGGCAAATTATGCAAGCTTTTTCATTTTTATGTCGCCTATGTCTGCTAACACTCGAATTGCAAATACAGATTTGTTCCATTTATTAATATCCATGAAAATATCATTAGCAGATCTTTCTAGAACTACACTTGGCATACTATTTATTGCAATACTTGTGGTAGAATGGATACTGCCGAGAAATGGGTTAGCCAAATGTTGCGGGAACGAGTATCGGCCCGGTCTACAGTTTTAATCTTCGATGAAGTTAGGAAAAGCTGTACATTCCACTGCAGAACGAAATATTGTTTCTCGGTCCATCCGTCTTTCGGTTTCTGGCTCGTCTCCTTCGACACTTGCGGGGGTATTACTTGAAGGGCGCAGTCTGCAGGTGGGCTGCTATATCTGTTACCAGTAGGTTCAAACAACACGGAAGTATTACAGAGATGCTTCGGAAACTCAAATGGGAATCCAGAAGAGAAGCGGCGGTGTTTTCAGGGAGCGCTATCGAGAAAATCTAGACAACCGGCATTTGAAGCTGACTGCAACAACATACATTTCACGTAATAACCACGAATATAAGAGAAATTATGACTCACACGGAGGCATGTAGACGGTCGTTTTTCTCTCGCACTACTTGTGAGTACAACAGGAAGCGAAATGACTGCTAGTGGCACAGAGTACCCTCCGCCACGCACTTTACGATGGCTTGCCGAGCATGTATGTAGTTGTAGGTGTAGACAGTCATTGTGCGATCGTCCGCCACCAAGAATACAACTACACGCAAATATGACTCCGTATAACAGTGAAGTGGTACTTGGACTGGATGCATGCGAGAGGAAATATCTAAAGGAATTAGACGGAACTGTTATGTTTAGCTGGTAGTTCTGTAATTACAAACTGGAAACTGGACTATGAAACGACTGACTTCGAACGCCTTAGTAATTTCAAAGCACTCATAGAATTAATGGCATTCACCTTGTGTACTATTGGGTAGTACTGTTAGCAAGAAGCTGGTACAGTGTTTTTCCTTTTCCTAGAATAAACATCTCAAGTATCTCAAACTACGTATGATAGCAGAAATGTTAATGTTAACGTTACTATAACACACACATAGTTTGCTCCAAATCGCACATTTGCTCAGAAGTATTCTGCAAGCGATCGTACGTCTAGCAAAATAACCCAATGAAACTGCAGAATTCGTAAACGTTTTACTTGGAGTACAGTGTACCTAGGAACGTACGATATTTCCTGATCGGCGTTTCAGTTGAATGGCTGATTTTAGAAACACATGGAGTAATGCGCACTTCAAACTAGCGTAAGCAGCTTCCGTCATTTTCTACAAATGGTTCAAATGGCTCTGAGCACTATGGGACTCAACTTCTGAGGTCATTTAGAACTAGTTAAACCTAACTAACCTAAGGACATCACACACATCCATGCCCGAGGCAGGATTCGAACCTGCGACCGTAGCGGTCCCGCGGTTCCAGACTGCAGCGCCTAGAACCGCATGGCCACTTGGGCCGGCTCATTTTCTACTGTTTGTTGTTGTGAGACATTAGGTTGTGTTTTGTACAGCGTTTGTAAATATTACAAGTTCCACGTATTGTACTATCCTACCGCCTATGTCTTTAGGTGATACTGTATCAGCACGCAGATACTCAGTGAGGACTAAACTATCACATCTTACACAAGGATTTTTACCAACGCTAATTTATAAGCCTACAGACATCAAAAGGATGGTGGAATGGTGACACTGTAATTTAATTTTGTGCCCAGATGAGATACGTATCTAATGCAATTCAAAGTTACCATAAGTTCTATTGTTTATTGTAATCTCTCACACAAAAAGAATGCAGTAGTTGCATTGAAGTGTAGCACGAACATGTTTAGTAACATGGTATTCGTTGACGAATTATCACAAGAACATGAAACAATTACGATTAACTAGAGTCGACGGAAGTTCAAGACAAGAAACTGAAAGGCTGGTTACTAAATTATCAGCCTACTGATTCGTTTCCGCTATCTTATGACAGTGATTGCCAAAAATTGACTTCCTAAAATTATGCATGTCAGAAGGTCGTCTTCCTCCTACTTAATAACTCTCTGATGTTTAGAGAGTACATTGCGACCTATATACGCCGAAGCCGACTGCATATCTTACCATATTTTTTAACATCATTGTCGGATTGTCCGTCGGTGCTGCTGTCTCGAGGCCACTGTGTGAGACGATGCCTGTGAATCACGGAAAGCTGCCTAACGCAAACGTTACATCACGCTCCAGTTGTAGCTGCAAAGTGAAATGACTACTTCGCACATCCAATTCTGCGAGTAGAATTTGAAGTGATTCTCTCACTAGCAGTGGACGAAGCCATCTTAGTTCCGTGTGTCTTCCCTCGCAACATTCGCCCCTTCTTCGAGAGTCAGTCCTAGCCTCTGACGAGCAATCATCCAACGTCAGTTGTCCTGGAGCATCCTCCCAGTTCTCAATAATTTTCCAAACGTATTACGTCAGAGTTGGTTAACCAATGAAATTCTCACATTTTCGCGACCAGACGACTACAGCAAAAAAAAAAAGAAATGTGTTTTGGCTCTGTCCTATCGGTGCCTCAGGGAGCGCGTTGCCTTGTTGTTTCCTACGACCCTCCTAAGATTCCTACCTGCGTTATATATACGAGGGGCCAGCTACAGGTATTTTTGGGACGAGACAGCTGCAGTCCCACACATCTCGCCTACCGTGTTCTCCAGAGTGCGTAGAGCCATAAATATCAGTAGGTTTCATGGAACTTGCATACCGTTTATGGGCACATTGCTCTCCTATCGGCAGACTGGCGGCCGACTTCACTGCATTCTGCGCCAAAGGCTCACTGTCGACTGCCTCCCGGAACCTTTCATGTACTTTACACACTCAGCTCAGAAAAGCGCTTCAGAAACGTGGGATCGTCGGCCACGTCGTGCAGATTCCAAGGGCTTGTCTGCGGCCGTCCGTACAGCCGTAGCGTTATCCGCTGTCTGCATTGTGTCGACTTCAGTCGCGCATCCCTTCATCCTGCCCAATACACGCTACAGCCTTCGGCGAACGCAGTCCTCCCTGGCATCGGCGTCATCTTTTACAACCTGCCTTAAGTTAATCGTGCCCTTCGGCCCTCTTTGATCTGCTGTCTATGTGGGAAACTGCCAGCCCAACCAAATCTAATTCTCAAGAAATAAAACGTCTACAATTGCTTCATGTGTTGGCAATTACTATCGGATAATTTATAACAGAAATGAAAGAATGCGCTACATATCGATTATGTGAAAGTTGACGAAACCACCAGTTTCATCGTCTTTTAATGTTTCCTTGTTGTGTAGTACATACAGGGTGACAATTATTGAACTATATCAAATAAAATCGTCATAACGTCTGAACAAGTTGCGTCAGGTTGTTCAAACTGCGCGGTTGGCCGAGAGGCATCATGAGAATCAGAATGTTTTGGTTTACCGACGAAGCCCACTTTCATTAGGAAGGGTTCGTTAATAAGCAAAATTGGCGCATTTGGCGGCCTGGAATCCGCGTTTCGCGATCGAAAAGTCTCTTCACCCTCAACGGGTGACTGTGTGGTGTGCAATATCCAGTCACGGAAAAATCGGTGCAATATTCCTTGATGGCACGGTGGCTATCGAACGGTATGTAAAGGTTTTGGATTATGATTTCATACCCTGATTTCGACAAGATATGGTTCATGCAAGACGGAGCTCGACCCCATCAAAGCAGGAGAATGTTTGATGTCCTGGAGGAGCACCTTCGCGATCGCATTCTGGTCCTGGGGTACCCTGAGGCCACTGGCGTGGACCTGATGTTTCCTGCTCAGTCGTAACTGCACCACTAAGTGGACTATGCCTGTCGATATAGGCTGACCATTTTTCGTTCACGCGTCCACACTTCAAAAACTGACCACAGCTCAGACGGGAAGAGCCGTTAATGGCTTGCTCTTGTCATACATACTTAAAAGTACCAATCTACCTAAAAACATACCACTTGTAATAGGTATAATAATTAACCTGCAAATGACGTAAATACTGATTTAATGTTGTTCAGTTCACTATCCTGAGTCTCCAATAGAAATCTGTGTACTTATACCAATTACACCCCCGTATAAAGGACCTTTGGCTCTGTATATTCTTGGGAGATGAATTTGAGATTCTAAATTATTAGTAGGGGCTTCTATTAATGCAATATCAAATAAACTGCAGCTCTGTCTCAAGTTTTACGCCTATAATGATAAATTTACTAAAGCCCCACTTTGGCTGTCAGTTGCTTAGTGATGTATTTTATTAACGTTAAAATAATTAAGTTGTTAATTACAGTTTCATTGCATTTGAGTGCTCCTTCGGAATGTAATCGTGAAGGAATTAGGTAGACCAGTGAATGAGCATAAACATGCTATCCTAAAATAAATTAGTTTCAAAAAAATGTGATAGTGTCACAGGTATTATCTTATGAACTTATATTCATCACTGCGATTAAAACTGTAAAACTGAAGTATGCTCATTACATTGATAGAAACCTCGCAGGCTAATCTCTAGGGATCTTTTGTGACTGCCACCCAGAGGCGACTGGAACTAACTGCTGGTGTGACGGCAGTATTTAAAGATGCTCTGTACGTCCATCTTTTTAGAGATAGCTGCAGGACTCGACTGTTCGATAGAGGATGTCAAATTAAACACCTTTCAGCCGTCAAATTTCCAATCTTATTTTATTTGGCAACAAGTTTCGGCGTTATACTACGCCACCTGACCGACGCACAGGAAGCATCTACCTCGGCTGTGACCTGAACAGTGGTCAGCAATACTGATATTAGTAGAGACTTGCTACAGGGATCACTTCAGCTATGATGAACAGTTATCTAACAGTCGCAGGTGGTAGTTGAAGTGATCGCAGTAGCAGTTATCTATTATTTTCGTATTGCTGGCCCCTGTTTAGATCACAGGCAAGGTAGATGCTTCCTGCACCTCGGTCAGGGGCCTGAAAATGGCGTTGTATAACGCCGAAACTCGTTGCCAAGTAAAATAAAGTTGGAAATTTGACGGATGAAAGGTGTTTAATTTGACATCCCTTATTTAAGGGGCTCCGGAACGCCCTATACTTGCAATGGTAAAATAACGCTTATAAATTACATCTTTCCTCACAAAGTATTTGAGGTAGGAACTTTTTACAGATTATTTATTGGAATATGGGCTACAACTTAACACAGGGATTTTACAAAATTTTAGTTCAGTTATTAAAGATGATTTTTTTTCAATTGTAATGAAAATTCACAACATTTTTTTGCAATTTTTTATTTATATATTCAAAAATATGCAGTTTTTTGGAAAAAGGCTGTGTTAAATTATGCAGAAGGTACTGTGTAACATTTACTGAAAGTTTGAAACAAATATGTTTGGAAGATCCTTAGAAAACATGTAATTAGTATGAGAAAATAAAAGTTTTGGGAAACGAGCGACAAAGATTGGATTAACTTTTTAGTGCATTCCAGGTCCATAGGATGGATTATCTTCATCCTCTGCAAACTCCTCCTCCAGCTTCCTCTTGTTCCTCCTCATGTTTACTCTTGCTTGTATTTCTCGACTCTTTACAGCCCTGTCTGCAGCCCGAAGGCGTTCCTTGTCTAAAGCAAGCATCGCTCGTACCATGTTAGAACCTATCTTCATTCCCATATTTCTAAATACCTTTGGATTTCCAACATTTCTCCTTTTCTTAAAAGCCTTCAGAGGATTTCTAATAACTTTACTTTTACTCATTATTATACTTCAACAAAACAGAGAATCAAGAAACAGAATTAATTACGAATATTTTCGAGATAACGACAGAGTAAATAAACATGAAACAATCGACAATCACACCAGCGATATATATTGAACCATCACAGGTTAGCCACAACACATACTTTATCTCACATCACTAAAATGTACCTGATGAACACGGACGTTAATAATAACACCATTTGACAGCAGTTTAACAGCGCCACAGTGGGTCACGCCCATGTAGAACACATTTCAAAAAAAATTTAAAAATAGTTGTAGTCTTTGGAATTGAATAAATTATATATCTATTAAAAGGTAATAGTCTGCAGATTCAGAAAACGCAAAAAAGTTAAAATTGAACTTTTCATGATTTTGAGCCTTTCCGGAGCCCCTTAAGGGCTTGTCGGGTTTGCCAGGCGACTCTGCTCTGTCAGCGGATGGGGCCAAATCAAGGGGCACGTTGACTTACGCATGTGGCATGTAGGGCGACCTGCATGGTGACTGTGTTCTCCGTCCAGGCTGGAACGGCCCTTCGGGGTTAGTATCAGTGATGTTCAGAAGTATGCCTTATGGAGTTTTGTCTGTATTCTAAAGTCTAGCAGCCAAGTGCCACACTAGGATAACCTGCCTCCCAGCATTCTGCCAAGATTTCTGTCGAATGTCCAGCTTTTGTTCTTCCTCTACCCACTCGAATTATTAATAGCGAGTATGTAAGCTAGCTAAACCGTACTATAGCGTTTTCCTATACTTGAGAGACGACAACCGTTTGATGAGAAAGCTTTTTCTCGGAAGAAGAACTTGAGTCTGAGATTCTCTGACATCTACAAATACCTATAGCCTGGTGGACGCGTTCTTTTGTCGTATCCGTGTACGTAAACCGTATTTATTTCTGAAAATGTCTGCTTTCGTCTGCAGCCTAGTAATACGTATTAAATCTACGCCTGGCTGATTCTCTGGCACATAAAATATGTGCTATGGGCGACCCTGGAATCTTTCTCTATCTATGGCACCATGCTTCAAAGGTGTACAAGCGCCTGCTAGTAGCAGAAAATTTGTATAACTGTTCAGTTAGGGCTTAGTACGGTAATTTACGTCAGCAATCTTCAGTGATGCCTGCTATATGAAATCAGAGTATTCGATAGAGTAATGCCATTTCAGTCATGAAAATATTAATCTACAGGAACTACTTCACCATTGATTTAAGATACTATTAATTTTTTTTTTCTTTTGAGAATAATTTTTTCGCCCTACCGCATAGTCTGTGATATTCAGAGCACGGTGAGAATTCTTTCTGTAAACGATCCCCGAGGTTGTGAGTAAGTCGTTTCTCCGCAGCACACATTCTTCCGGGACTATTTGTCACACAAGGATGCCAGAAGCACGTCTGGAAAGTGTAGACAGGTAGAGACGGAAGTGAAGGTGGGAGGTCAGGTCATGAGTCACGTTTGGATAGCTCAGCGATTAAGCGCGTTTCCCATGGAAGGCAAGGTTCTGTGTTCGAATCCCACTCCCAGTTTTAATCTGCCTGGTAGTTTCATATTTTTCCCTTTGTTGTTAACTTGAGCGCTTTATGGCTTGGGTTCCCTTTTCGATAATCATTGTTCCACACCAAAGGTAAGAGTTTTGATCTCTGTAACTAACGAGCTTACATTAGAACGCGGCTCAGTGAAAACAAGAGACTGTTATACAAGGAAAAGAACTTGACACACATAAACCAGAAGTGTTCTTTTCGTACAGGATGTTCTTCTCGCGTGTTTTTTACTCTCATTTCGGTTCTATACTAGCTTACTATAATTTTTTTCAAGTTATTATTACAGTAACCGCATATATACAACAGTATAAAGCAGTTTAGTTAAAACGATAGCCATGTTACAAGAAAATCACTCAGCCACGAAATAAATACATTACACAGGGTGTCAGAGTTTAACATATCATAAAATGTAATAAGAAGTAATGGAGATATTTATTGACGATATTTTGCTACAAGTATGGTAACACAAAATGAATTTTTTACACATCTAATGCATCTCGATATGTGCAGCATTAGTGGCGCGACAGACATCTAATCTGTATTCCTCTTCTCTGTAAGTTTTTTGCAACAGTGCATGGAGCATGTTTGGTAGATCACGAACTGGAGTTTGAAGCACTCGATTTCTGATGAACCCCCACAGAAGAAAATTAAGTGGCGTGATGTGAGAGCTGCTACGGGGCCAAGCGACCGATAGACTACATCTCCCAATACAGCGACCTGAGAACTCATTAGCCAATAAATCCGTCACAATGTGCGCAAAATTTCATGGTGCGCCATCTTGTCGAAATATTACGTCACAGCGCGCAGCTCCATCATGTGTACGTATTTTGTTCCATTAATTATAGGATCTGCGAAGAGGAATGGGCCAATAACCCTATCCTTCAACACTCCACAACACACATTCACTTTCGGAGAGTAACTATCACTACGTAGCAGGGGAGGGGAGAGAAGGGAGGAAGGGGAAAGTAGAAGGGGAGTCGTTTCCCTATATTCGGCAATTTTGCGTGTTTACCTTGCCGCAAGTGTACATTGTAGCCTCGTGCAAGGAACAGACGTAGTAGAGGAATGTCTCGTTTTCAGCCATTTTGCCATTATTGTCTACGCTAACGCCTTGAGCCGCGGCCTGTCCTCAGGCTTGATTCTGTGATGAATCTGCAGTTTGCACGACCTTTATGGATAACATCGTGTACTACCAAACGTAACCGCCTACTTCCTTGACGGGCTGACACTTACGAGGAGTCCGCTGGAAGAACGTACGTATTAATTCCACAGTAGCCTCTGGAACTGCTTCATTGTCGTGGTGGCCCGACATTGACAGTAAGCTGCCGTTTACAGAAGCCGATTGTCCCATTTATTAATTGTTACGTAGGAGGGAACACCGTTAGTCGATCGAAGTCCATACTCACGCTGAAAACGACGTTCTACCAGTGTAACTGACTTAGCTCCGGGGGAGAAAGGACACAGCACACCTTCTTCTGTGGAGTCCACATGGCTAGTGTCTAGGTCCACATATCGGACTACTCGCCCTTTTAGATTTTTCCTGTGACCTGTGGGCTATTTCACACTGAGCAGTGTCTGATACCAACAGAGAAATTGCAAAAGCTCTGTAGCCCAATAGTGGGGTTTCCCGAATAGAGTCCCGCCAAAACCAGCTTGTCGTCTTCAGACCCCAGTCAAGTTTACAGTGCTCCCCTGTTACTGAAAACGGTGGCCCTCACTCTATGTTCGCGACCTCACATTCAAACACTCCAGTATCACGCCTTCGCGCCCATGCACTAGCCTTGCATTTGAGGGCCTCTGATACGAGGAAAATGCTGCCCGTGTGACCCTCCGGTCTCCCTGAGCAGTGTCGCCCTCGGAAATATTTTCTGTTTCCCCAGTCTCAGCCCCATTGGACTGTATCCTCTCAAAAAGCCAGAAACATTCCAAAAGAGAGAGTCCTTAACCATGTCAGAGGAAAGAATATTTACATGGAGCACCTTCCTACCAGTCATTGTGATACGTGCTCATTAATAAAGTATTCATAGCTATCCCCATTATTCTCCTTCTCTAAATTATGGAATCGACGGCAGAATAAAAATGAAACTGGCATGAAAATTTGCCTGCCATGTTTCAGTTTTGTAAGTAGAACTACAGAAAATTTCGAAAGAACGGGTGGCAGTAACTGAAAGTAGGTCAGCGCAAATACGTGAGAAGACGGTTACCAGTGGCTTTTAGGAAGCCTTTATTTATGTATGTGTCTGAACACAGTAACGGATGTGAGGTATCTGGGAAACATAATATCGAAGGTCAAGTTTACGGAACATGTGGTAAGATGGTTGACATGGCTCTAAGCACTATGGGACTTAACACATGAGGTCATCAGTCACCTAGACTTAGAACTATTTAAACCTAACTAACCTAAGAACATCACACGCATCCATGCCCGAGGCAAGATTCGAACCTGCGACCGTAGCAGCAGCGAGGTACCGCACTGAACATGTGGGAAGGCATTGGTAAATGAGGAAGTCTGCAGACTTTCGCCTCTATTATCACTGAAGGTAAAATCGTATAGATTCCTGGCCACATCTTGTTCCTATTCAGATTTCTTGTTATATAATTCATATTTCGCTCAGTCTTGTGTGAAGTTCTTCAGGATCTTCTGATGTTGCTAGTCAGCTGAATGCTGCTGGAAAGAGAATGACGAACAACCAAGGTCATAAAGTATGAGAAAATAAATATAAGAAGATAGGGGAATTAAATCAAGAAAACTACCATGTTAAGTCTGTGTGGGGTAAGGGAACTAGAACTATTTACCGGAAAACTTAGGGTCTATTCTCAAGAAAATCACTAGGTGCTTATATAACTACATAAAGATTAAACTGTTGTTCTAGAAGACATTACCAAAAAAAGAAAAAAACCATACCAATAGTTTTAGTAGGTATTATGCTCTGTCCCGAAGGATCGGGTGGATTGTACCTGGTCGACACTTTGTACAGCCCGAATAACAAGAGAGAAAGAATTAGAGCAGAGGGATCGCAGTTGGCAATATCTGGGATTTCCAATTCCGGTGTTTCCCTTGCAATCAAGGAAAATCTTCCGAAAATTTTATTTGTAAGGAAGGAAGAAGAGAAGGAACACTATGTTTAATTTCCTTTTATTAGAAGTCGGAAGATTAGTGCTAATTTTAATTCCTTTCCGAGATCTTACATCTCAGGCATTAAAAACAAGGCCAAGCAAATGTGTCAGTCTAACAGAGTAAATTCGATGACTTATCTCCTTAGAGCATCGTGGATATTCTTAAAGAGATGAACCACATCTGCTTTCCTATGACCAGCATGTGTTCAGAATGAATAAGCAACGCTATGGAAGCAGTTGTATATGTTTGGGTACTTTCAATATCGTTTTTTATTTTGTGTAACTAGTAAGCTCATTTATGAGGAATCAGACCATTTTTATTTCTGGCACCCAACACTCGGCGACTGCAAGGGGCAATAAAAGCTGATTATGGGGACATGTTTTGCCTCTTTGCTTACATGTGGTGCCCTTCTCCTGCTGACGAGAAGATCTTAGAATTACCCCTCCCCTTGATGATAAAATGCATCAAGTTGTACGACTCAGTTCGCGTGCGCTTTTTTTTTTTCTTCGGCACTTGTGTCTTGTTAATCCTCATGAGAGCCAGGCGTTGACTCGTAACCGTGTGCGGTGTTCGCTGAACAGCCTGTGGCTGTTCCCTGCGGGTGCAATTACTGCAGCAGATACGTTTAACGCCGACATGCCCTGGGGCATTTGGAACGCTGCAATATCGCTTCGACAGAGTCATTCGGATGGTGACGCAGTGTTTGCGCAGCTTCTGCCTCTAAACCTCTTGCTTCATGACGTTCAGGCAATGATGCTTGCCTCACCAAGTGACGCCACATTTACGGCTGTGCTTTGTCGTAACGTCGGCGGGGGGAAGTCAGAGGACCGTTAAATTTCCACTTCGTTCGACCGTAATTACTGATTTGTAACTGCACGTCATTACGAACAAGAAGCAAATGGAATGAATTAAATGCAGTCAGATGTAATGAATACGTTAGTGGGGATCAAATTAGTGAAGATACGTTATAAGGTAATGATATCAGTGCAAAACGATCAGAAATTCTGAACCTGCAGCACAATATGTAGTTAGCATTGAAAAGTTTTTGCCAGACCTGGACTTGTACACTGCTTTCATATTTATATGGGCACGCCTTTCGTTATCATTTAAGTGACTCTGATCCGCTACCGAATCTTCAGTTTTTCGACAATCCGGGTAATGTGAGTGTCAGGATAAATCAAACATATTACTTACTTCTATG
Source organism: Schistocerca nitens (assembly GCF_023898315.1). Taxonomy (NCBI): domain Eukaryota; kingdom Metazoa; phylum Arthropoda; class Insecta; order Orthoptera; family Acrididae; genus Schistocerca; species Schistocerca nitens. The sequence continues at coordinate 1,228,071,530 of NC_064614.1, forward strand.
TACAAATCAAGTTGTCACATCCGTGAAAATAGAGAATTATAGGCACACATGGAGATGTTTCGTGAGGCACTCTTGTTGCACATTGTCTGTGTATGTGCGTTAGGAAAAGGATTGGGAGAGGGGGAGGGGGAGGGATTAATTGTTCAAAAATGTTCAAATGTGTGTGAAATCTTATGGGACTTAACTGCTAAGGTCATCAGTCCCTAAGCTTACACACTACTTAACCTAAATTATCCTAAGGACAAACACACACAACCATGCCCGAGGGAAGACTCGAACCTCCGCCGGGACCAGCCGCACAGTCCATGACTGCAGCGCCTTAGACCGGGGATTAATTGATATCGTTACACTCCACTATGTATCATGCTTTGACATGCGGTATTCTGACGAAGACCACGATGAGCTCCAGGGAACCCTTCAAAAGTCATCCGACTGAACTGGTGTTCGGGGTCACAAATATCGTAAGTGCAACGATCGGCCGGTAAAACACTCACCGCTGGTGACAAGTTTCGTATTGGTAAAGCTCTCATGGTATGTACCACATCTACATCTACATAATCATTGTGGAGTTCACACCTAAGCGCTTAACAGAGCCTGCAAGATACCTCTTTCATTCTCTCGTTTCTCTAATTGGACAACTTCATATTAAAATCTGTCTACTGTCTTTCAAAAAGCCTTTATTTTACTTTGCCAGTGTATATTCAGAAGTCATAGCTTTGTCGTCGGGGAATAGTTTTTACATAAGCACTTTATCTGCGATAGCCAATGGCCTTCCCGTCAGATCACCGAAGTTAAGCGCTGGCGGGCTATGCTAGCGTTTAAATGGTTCAAATGGCTCTGAGCACTATGGGACTTAACTTCTGAGTCTATCAGTCCCGCCGGCCGCGGTGGTCTCGCGGTTCTAGGCGCGCAGTCCGGAACCGTGCGACTGCTACGGTCGCAGGTTCGAATCCTGCCTCGGGCATGGATGTGTGTGATGTCCTTAGGTTAGTTAGGTTTAAGTAGTTCTAAGTTCTAGGGGACTAATGACCACAGCAGTTGAGTCCCATAGTGCTCAGAGCCATTTGAATCATTTTTTTCTATCAGTCCCCTAATCTTAGAACTACTTAAAATGAACTAACCCAAGGACATCACACACATCCATGCGCGAGGCAGGATTCGAACCTGCGACCGTAGCAGCAGCGCGGTTCCGGACTGAAGCGCCTAGAACCGCTCCGCCACAGCGGCCGGCGAGCGTTGTTGGTAAGCGGTGTGCACTCAGTCCTTGTGAGGCAAACTCAGGAACTATGTGACTAAGAAGTAGCGGCTCTGATAGCGAAAACTGACAATGACCGAAAGAGCGGCGTGGTGACCGCATGCCCCTCCACATACACAACCAATGACGCCTATCGTCTGTGGATGACACGGCGGTCGGTCGGTGCCGTCAGACCTTCCGAGACCTGTTAGCACGAGAATTTATTCCGTTGGCATCATGCCAGAAGTGGATGTCTCTGAGTTTTGATATTTTCTACAGCATATGACTTGTTAGTGAATTGACGTCTACGTCGTTTCACTCTTGAAAAGCGTATGGTAAGTAACGGCTCAAGCCTAGGCAACAGGGCTCAGTGACACAAAGTGGGTGCTTGCAGTAATACGCTGACACGCCATCACGTCGTCTTGGCACATCCTGTGCAATGCAAACCGCCTCTCAGTGCCGGTCAGTTAACGAAACAAGGGACACTTCGGCAAGCGGCGCGTGTGACATTAACGTCTGACACCACAACAAAGCCGGCTTGGCATATATAAATACGGGCCATCCCACCACGCAGATCATCGAATCGGTCAGTCATCGAAATGGCAACAGTCACAGTGCCTAGCACTCCAATATGTAGAGCAGAGCTTTTAATACATTAATAAACGGATTCTGCTGAGCCGGCCGCGGTGGTCTAGCGGTTCTGGCGCTGCAGTCCGGAACCGCGAGACTGCTACGGTCGCAGGTTCGAATCCTGCCTCGGGCATGGGTGTGTGTGATGTCCTTAGGTTAGTTAGGTTTAAGTAGTTCTAAGTTCTAGGGGACTTATGACCTAAGATGTTGAGTCCCATAGTGCTCAGAGCCATTTGAACCATTTTTGGATTCTGCTGCATTTGAGCAGTTTGTCACTCAGCCCAACTGACCATCCTCAACCTGCACCCATTACAAGTGGTGTCAGTAATGGTATCGGTGGAGGTGCCGCAGTAGTCAGCTCCAAGTAGCGGCATGTGCTGTCTGAACAGCTAACGGGGTCCTTGTATCTATTGTTCCAGGAGTTGTCCTCTGCGCATTTACCTATTAGATAATGTTGGGAATAGATGTAGCTGTGCTACTTGTGAAGGGCACAAGGCAAGAGGTTGTCTGCAGAGCGGAGCAGTAACTGTCGTCGTAGGAAAGCTGGACAGAAGCAGAAATCATTAGGGAACAGTTAACACAGGTAACAGATGATTTACTTTGACATGGTCATTATCGATAGTCAAAGCCTCTGAGAGTCTAATTGTGCTCAGAGGGCGCCAGCGGTAGGAACATACCTTCCTGAGCCGTGTGAAAGCGCAGAGCTGGGATCTGGGTGACAGAAGAAGTCTGCTGAGAGAGAACATGACTGACTTATGGCGAGTGGCTTGCATGCCGGAAAAGCAGCGAGAGTAGGAGCTATCGGCCGAAAAGGAAGGAGCCGTTACCGTCGTAGCTGGGGAACTGCACCGTAGTACACAGCAATGGACGAAGCATAGCTTGGGCCCGGTAGTTGTGGCCGCGGCGGGCTGTGCACTGTGGACTTATCGGTTTTCCGCTGGTGCATAACGGGTCAGCACCAGCTAGATTTTCTGCTTCCTACGAAGACAGTGTTGTTGCGGCATATTGAGGACCAGTGCCAAGATAGACCAATTCAAGTGAGTACTGTGTTTCGAAAACTTTGAGCAAAAGCTGCACTGACCTTGAAGTTCAATCTGCCTAAGCAAAGCAGGAGCTTAGCTCGCATTTAAAGTGAAGCGACTTAATGACTCATTTTCCAGTTTCACGACTGTACGGCCAGTCATTGTGGCCGTCAGTTATCTCGGTTTTAAGGGGCTCCGGAACGCCCTATACTTGCAATGATAAAATAACGCTTATAAATTACATCTTTCCTCACAAAGTATTTGAGGTAGGAAGTTGAACTTTTTACACATTATTTATTGGAATATGGGCTACAACTTAACACAGGGATTTTGCAAAATTTTAGTTCAGTTATTAAAGATGATTTTTTTTCAATTGTAATGAAACTTCACAACATTTTTTTGCAATTTTTTATTTACATATTCAAAAATATACAGCTTTTTGCAAAAAGACTGTGTTAAATTATGCAGAAGGTACTGTGTAACATTTACTGAAAGTTTGAAACAAGTATGTTTGGAAGATCCTTAGAAAACATGTAATTAGTATGAGAAAATAAAAGTTTTGGGAATCGAGCGACAAAGATTGGATTAACTTTTTAGTGCATTCCAGGTCCATAGGATGGATTATCTTCATCCTCTGCAAACTCCTCCTCCAGCTTCCTCTTGTTCCTCCTCCTGTTTACTCTTGCTTGTATTTCTAGACTCTTTACAGCCCTGTCTGCAGCCCGAAGGCGTTCCTTGTCTAAAGCAAGCATCGCTCGTACCATGTTAGAACCTATCTTCATTCCCATATTTCTAAATACCTTGCACCTTACAATGTTGCCATCATTGAAAGTCGCAACAGCATCATACACACCAAAGTGAAGTGTTTCTATTCCAACAAATACAGTCTTGGGGATTCTCGACCATATAACACTATTTACACTTTCATTGGGGTTTTGAGTTTTTCCGTGAATACACTTTTTCAACAGTTCAGGTGCTGCTAAGTCTCTGAAAATAGGTTTTATCACCTCCATTATTGCATGAGGCAGACTATGCTTATGAGTGTACACTTCACCAGTTAGCAATCCATTGTTATATTTACACCAACTGTCTTCTTCTTTGGGACACAAGCTATGTTGGGGATTTTCATCGTCTTTATTGTTTACAGTAATAACACATACCTTTGGCTTTCCAACATTTCTCCTTTTCTTAAAAGCCTTCAGAGGATTTCTAATAACCTTACGTTTACTCATTATTATACTTCAACAAAACAGACTCTCAAGAAACAGAATTAATTACGGATATTTTCGAGATAACGACAGAGTAAATAAACATGAAACAATCGACAATCACACCAGCGATATATATTGAACCATCACAGGTTGGCCACAACACATACTTTATCTCACATCACTAAAATGTACCTAATGAACACGGACGTTAGTAATAACACCATTTGACAGCAGTTTAACAGCGCCACAGTGGGTCACGCCCATGTAGAACACATTTCAAAAAAAAATTTAAAAATAGTTGTAGTCTTCGGAATTGAATAAATTATATATCTATTAAAAGGTAATAGTCTGCAGATTCAGAAAACGCAAAAAAGTAAAAATTGAACTTTTCATGATTTTGAGCCTTTCCGGAGCCCCTTAAATTGCGCATTGCTGTTTTCCAAACTGATATCACTGAATTAATTTACATTTCAAGGGGTTGTCATTGTGAGCCGCATTAAAAAGAAAAAAGAAAACTACTTTGTTTTCCAATTGCCTTACCAGTAGTGTGCAGTTTATTGTCGTATTCTCTGATACAGATGTTAACTTGCGCGTGACTATATTTCCAGGCACCGTGGCTCAGACCGTGGCCCATCGGCGTATTTTCCTATGCATGCGACTTCAGTCTGGTAGGCCGGCCGGTGTAGCCGTGCGGTCTGGGCGCTTCAGTCTGGAACCGAGTGACCGCTCTGGTCGCAGGTTCGAATCCTGCCTCGGGCATGGATGTGTGTGATGTCCTTAGGTTAGTTAGGTTTAAGTAGTTCTAAGTTCTAGGGGACTGATGACCTCAGATGTTAAGTCCCATAGTGCTCAGAGCCATTTGAACCATTCAGTCTGGTACGCCGCCGCCACGAGTAAGGGACCTCCTTTCGTTTTCATTAGCGTTTGTTAAGGTATCTTTGTAATTTCAGATCCTGTATCTGAGTGAAGGCGCTTAGGTCTGGCCAGATCATGAAGGTTACGACGCTGCATTTTGAGCAGCAACCTGTGTAAACTGTTAGTTGTTTTTGAATTCAGTCAGTTTGTCAGTTATTGAAATTAAACTTTTGTAGTCACTTCTATCAGCTGCTCATAAAAATTTCTAACCAAACCAGTTGTTGCTAAAAAACTTTTTCTCTGTAATTATCAACGGTGTGGTCAAGTTTTAATTAACTCATTTAAAAATCATTAGAGTAATTTCTTTATTCATTAGTTTTTTATCTTAAAATATTTGTTGATGATAAACGTTTAGAAATTCATGTGCTCCGTCTAAACTAAAGATTTTACAGGTATCAGCTGTTCACAGATTTTTCAGGAATTTCACTAGTTTATTAAGCCAAGATTTATAAGTGCAGCTGATGCATTTGTTTTAAAGATTTCATCAAATTAATTCTTGGTTCGTGTTGTTCAAGTATTTTCTGTGACATCTAATAAAGGATTATGAGTGAAAATCTTAACGAATAGGCCGAGGGGCTTGTCACTCAACGATCCTGCTATCCAAGCAATCCTGCTCAACCACACTTGTATTTCTGCAAGCGTAAGAAGATTCATTACAAATAGTGCAGCAAGAAACAGAGTCTGGCTATGATAATGTCGACGAGGATGAGGCCTTGTGACCTAAAGCACGAATGATGGAGATGAAGTCGCGATTGCGCAATGTCTGCATAGTGTCCCGTAGGGAAGAGGCTCGTCGTGCAAGTAGGTGCCTGGCTGCGGCCGGCTGTCCTGTATTCGGCAGAGGGCGCTTGTCGTACCGACCCACTGAAGACGTGGCTCAGTGGGTGCGCTCCACTGGGTGTGCCGCATCCTGAGCGACTACCATCACTGTCTGACGGAAGCTTGCAAAATACGTTGCCAACTTAAGGGCGCCAATGGGGAGGTATTGATACGTGATATGCGATACCACACAACGAAACTGTGAGAACGAGAGATGTTTGGGTGAATGTAGGTAGTAGGCAATTCAGTGCGTAGCTTATTGCAAAGTTTATTGTCATGTGCGTCCGTTTCTGTGCCGCACGCCTTCTACTCTACCTGCGATTCTGTTTTCTCTTTGTACGCCGTGGAATTACGCTGGTGAAAAATTTAGTCAGTGTGACTACAATGTCTTACGGTTCGGGAGCTTGAAGCACGTATGTATTCATTACCAGCGATGGCGAGGCATGACAGAATCTCTGACCAGAGAGTTATTTATCGTTGCTAGTCTGCGCTTGACCGCGCGAGTCGTCAGTGCCATGTAGCGAGTCGGCAGGAGCAGTTGTACTCTGTCTGTAGTAGTAGTCAGTCGGATACAGTAGTAGCGAGTGGACGGTTGTACTGAGCAGAAGTCGGCATGCGTCGGCGGTGTGCTCTTCTCTCGACTCTGGTTACGATTGGGGACGATGAGTACTGTTGTAGAAGGTAATGGTTCAAATGGCTCTGAGCACTATGGGACTCAACTGCTGAGGTCATTAGTCCCCTAGAACTTAGAACTAGTTAAACCTAACTAACCTAAGGACATCACAAACATCCATGCCCGAGGCAGGATTCGAACCTGCGACCGTAGCGGTCTTGCGGTTCCAGACTGCAGCGCCTTTAACCGCACGGCCACTTCGGCCGGCGTAGAAGGTAATGAAGCAGCCTTGTGCACATCTAGTAATGTATGTTAATTGTAATTAATTTGTTCAAAAATGCCCCAATAATAATTTTTCTATAAAGTAACTCTTTTAAAGAAAAACATTCATTTCAATTTAAAGAATATTTCCTATGCATTTCCTCCAAGAATCAAAATTAAATATACGCCAGCATTGCACGATGCTGTGTCGATAGATAAGAGCAGATATAGTTGCACTTTTTATTGAGGTAAGAATTTTTGCTTTTTTTATTCAGAATACAGGGCCGAAGGTCAGCGCTGCTGTCCTTATAAAATTTAGCAGGTTTAATTATTTCTGTTGAGATGTTACATTCGGTTGATGGTTCGTTATTTAATTAATATTATTGTGGGTTAATGATCAATCATCATTCCGTAATTTTGTGGGGAATATTTGGGCCATTATTATTCTTTAATTTTTGTGTGAGGAGATTACGTTTGGATTCATTTCAATGTAACGCTATTTTGTGGGGAGTCAACATTTGGCTCATTTTTTTTAAAATTATCATTGACTTTTATTTCTGCGGGGAGGTTACACTTGCCACATTATCATTGTCTTACATTTTTGCGGGGAGGTTACAAGCTTTACCTGCTCATACCGTGACGCTGACTCGAAAAAGCTTGGCAAGGCTCTGTGATATCACGTACTCTAGATGCGTCACTGGCCATGATGTTATCATTATGTCGCTCCTGGCCCCTCGCAGTAGGCATGATGGCAGAGAATCTTCTTAAGACGGCTGTCTCAATCAGTAATAATTGAATGATAATCAAATCAAGCCCGTACTCCGTCGACACCCGTTGATACACATGAACGGGGACAGTTGAAAATGTGTGCTCCGACCGGGACTCGAACCCCGGATCTCCTGCTTACATAGCAGACGCTATATCCATATGAGCCACCGACGGCACAGACGATAGTACTGTTACCGGTGGGACCCACATTCCCAACCTAATGTCCACACACGACATTCGTGGTGGCCATGCCCATTCACTCATTACTCGCGGCAGACAGTCTTACCGAGTCCCGTAAGAGTTACGGCAATACGTGTGCACTCGCTCAGAAGAAGAAGGTCAATGGTTGGTTGGCCTTAACTATACGAAGATGGTAACTGTTCTTTCGGATATGTCCGAAAGAACAGGTACCATCTTCATACCAGTAATGTAGTGTCGGCAGACTTGCCAACACTACGGACACTAATTGAAAGAGGCGGCCAAGATGCACGCGCTAACTCACGAAGGACGGAGTGAGGTCTGAAACAGGATACGTAATGAATGTTATAAAGAAAAGTACGTAGCTCCTTGAATACTTAACTTTTAATCCCTCATTGTATACATCGTTCTTGATGAGCCATCTGGAGATTGTGGCGATACAAGTGAGACTCTTTAGATACAAGCAATGTTACAAATGGCGCCTTGCTAGGTCGTAGCCATGGACTTAGCTGAAGGCTATTCTAACTTTCTCTCGGCAAATGAGAGAAAGGCTTCGTCAGTGTAGTCGCTAGCAACGTCGTCGTACAACTGGGGCGAGTGCTAGTCCGTCTCTCGAGACGTGCCTTGTGGTGGCGCTCGGTCTGCGATCCTGACAGTGGCGACACGCGGGTCCGACATGTACTAATGGACCGCGGCCGATTTAAGCTACCACCTAGCAAGTGTGGTGTCTGGCGGTGACACCACAAGTAATAATTGGAGAACGTATCGGATTTTAGGAAGATACGAATAGGAGAAAATCCTGTTGGGTAATAGAAGTTGAATTAATGGACACCTGTTGTCGCTGGTAGAGAACCTGTAATTAAATGAATATGACAAGTGTGCCGCAGAGCTCATAAAGCATGAAGCATCCAATGGTTCCCTCGGGGATCAGTGGACTACTTTTAGGTTCAGATTGTAATTTTCCAGACGTAATGATGAGACATGCAACTCCAGTGACCTCATAATGAATTGAAATGATAATTAAATAGACACCCAAGCTGCAAACAGGCGTTGATATACTTCACTCGGGACATGTTGAAAATGTGTGCCCCGACCGGGACTCGAACCCGGGATCTCCTGCTTACATGTCAGACGCTCTATCCATCTGAGCCACCGAGGGCACAGAGGATAGTGCGTCTGCAGGGACTTATCCCTTGCACGCCCCCCGTGAGATCCACATTCCCAACATGTCCACACCACTACATTCGTAGTGCGCCTAATAGATGTTTGCCCATCATACTCATTACTCGTGGCAGATTAATCTACCAAGTCCCGTACGAGTTCGGGCATAGCGTGTGCGTTCACACAAGAAGGTCAATGGCCGGGAAGCCATATTTTAACTATATATGACGGTAGTATCTGTTCCGGAAAGAACACATACCGTGGATGACCATGCAGCTTTGCTAGAAATGAAATGATAATTAAATAGACACCCTAGCTGCAAACAGGCGTTGATATACTTCACTGGGGACATGTTGAAAATGTGTGCCCCGACCGGGACTCGAACCCGGGATCTCCTGCTTACATGGCAGACGCTCTATCTATCTGAGCCACCGAGGGCACAGAGGATAGTGCGTCTGCCACGAGTAATGAGTATGATGGGCAAACATCTATTAGGCGCACTACGAATGTAGTGGTGTGGACATGTTGGGAATGTGGATCTCACGGGGGGCGTGCAAGGGATAAGTCCCTGCAGACGCATTATCCTCTGTGCCCTCGGTGGCTGAGATGGATAGAGCGTCTGCCATGTAAGCAGGAGATCTCGGGTTCGAGTCCCGGTCGGGGCACACATTTTCAACATGTCCCCAGTGAAGTATATCACGCCTGTTTGCAGCTAGGGTGTCTATTTAATTATCATTTCATTTCTAGCAAAGTTGCATGGTCATCCACGGTATGTGTTCTTTCCGGAACAGATACTACCGTCATATATAGTCATAATGAATTTCTTATTCGTATATGATTTGTATTAATTTCTTCTTCTCGAGCCGGCTGCTGTGGCCGAGCGGTTCTGCGCACTTCAGTCTGGAACCGCGCGACGGCTACGGTAGCAGGTTCGAATCCTGCCTCGGGCATGGATGTGTGTGTTGTCCTTAGGTTTAAGTAGTTCTAAGGGACTGATGACGTCAGATGTTAAGTCCCATAGTGCTCAGAGCCATTTGAACCATTTCTTCTTGTCGAACTTTTGTGCTTGTTTTACGACATAGCGATGAAATATAATAGGTTGTTAGCATCGTATGTAACATGGGGAGTTGGATGACTAGGTTGCATCTACGTCTACATCTATACTCCGCAAGCCACCTTGCGATGTGTGGCTGTGGGTCACTTCCATGCTTTCCTGTCCCAGTTCTGAGTAATTCGTGTGAAGAACAATTGCCGTTAAGCCTCTATGTCGGCTGGAATCTCTGTAGTCTTGCCTTCATGGTATTTTAGCGGGATATACGTAGGAGGAGGCAATATATTTGTTGACTCTTCTAGGAACGTACGCCCTCGGAACTTTAACAATAAAATCTACGGAGATGGAAAGCGCCTCTCTTGCATCATATGCCATTGGAGTTGGTCGTCTCTGTGTCACTTTCGCGCTTACTAAATGAACGGGTAACTAGACGTACAGCTTTATTTGGATTTTCACTTCTTCCTCTATCAGTCCTATCTGGTATGCATCCCATACCGACGAACAGTATTCAAGTATTGGTCGAACAAGTGTGTAGTAAGCTACTTACTTTGTTGACGGACTACATTTTGACGATTCTTCCAATGAACTCAGTCTGGCATCTATCTTACTTGCGATGATTTTTATGTGTTCGTTCCTTCAGATCTCTCCGTAAGGACAGTTCTAGATATCTTATGGAACTAACTGCTTTCGCTAATTGTTCTGCAATTGTGTGATAACACAATGAAGGTTCTTTTTTGCCTATGTATTACCAGTAAGTTACATTTGTTTATATTGAGGGCCAGCTGCCACTCCCTGCGCCAAGCGTTGAACCTCTGAGGTCTTCCTGCATTTCACTACTGTTTTCTAGAGTCCCAACTTCTCTATATACACTCATGCTCATAAATTAACGATAATTTCAGAATGTGGTGCCATACAACGTGGCACTACACAAAACTGGCGCTAATAGCATAGGCACATAGGGAACACACACGATACAGATCTGTAAGTCCACAGTATTGGAGATAAGTTGAGAAAATCCTCCCGAAACACATGTGCTACAAAACGCTACTGTTTTGTGCGCGATACACCTGACCTGTTACAGTTCCTCTTTCAAAGACATGCATGGGTGTACGTGCACCAATCATAATCCCACCCCACACCACCAAACCACGACCTCCATACAGGACATGAAGGGGTGGGTATCTGGTTCCTGGTTCACGCTAGATGAAAACTCGGCGAGATTCCCTGTTCAGAATATACCTGGACTCGTCCGTGAACATAACCTGTCACCACTGTTCCAATGACCACATACCGTGTTCTTGACACCAGGCTTTACGGGCTCTCCTGTGACCAGGGATCAGTGGAATGCACCTTGCAGGTCTCCGGGCGAATAAACCATGTCTTTTCAGTCGTCTGTAGTAGACTGTGTGTCTGGAGACAACTGTTCCAGCGGCTGAGGTAAGGTCCAGAGCAAGGTTACTTCCGTGGCCACCTGCGGGCACTGATGGTGAGAGATATCGGTCTTCTTGTGGTGTTTTACTCTGTGGACGTCCTGTATGTAGCGTCTGGACACGTTTCTTGTCTGCTGGAATCGTTGCCATAATCTTGAGATCACACTTTGTGGCACACTGAGGTCCCGTGCCCGCTGGAGGCGACTGGCAGTGGAAGGTACCCCAGTGACTTGGCGGTTGCAAGGCTCTCAGTTCGAAGCTCGGACTCATTGTTTACGGCTGTACCCTCCGACCGGAAGCCTTGTCAGGGTAACAGTGGAGCAATATTGAGCTCATAGTGGAGGCCAACATTATGCGTGTCGTCAACTGAATGACTCGCTGGAGGACAAGTATTTATATGCGCCGTGAGGGGAAGGGGGCGGGGAGTATATTGTGGTCTTTCTGCCATTAATGACATGTAAGCCGCATGGCAAAGTGTCCCTGCTTGCCTGTGGCTAGGCAGTGATCAAAAAGACAGAGAAGACGACCAGCCGGTGCCGCGGCATAATACTGCACCAGTGTATGGCTGCAACTGTCTTTTTCCAGCATTGAGCCCTCTTGGATTGATTTGTACCCTTACAGTCTTCCCTCTTTCAAAACATTCGGTCTCCAAATTTACCTGGAGCTTTTTAATTCTTTAGATTTCATTGTGGACACATTTAATAGTCTCTGGGACAGATTTTGGAAATCGTTTTCGAATTCTTCGATGAATAAAACACAGGCAGACGCATTTAAAATCTTTCCACAATTTGTACAGTTCTGGCTGGCCATTGCGAACATAAACCGGTATGGCTGAGATGTGTTGTCACACTGTGGCTTTTCTTCACAATCCACTCATATGTGATTCACTCACTGCTTCCTGTAGCCTCTCCAATCAGTGTAATTGATTTCATAGTATACTTATAGTCTGTGACTTTAACTTACCTATTCGGCAGCAGTGACAGACCATCCCGTCGGCATAGGGCTTCTGTGATTAGGGGGAGGCGTCCTTCGTCCTACAACCGCACTCTCACCGACTTACCTAACATTACAGAACTATGTACTCGCTCTTTTCCACCAACTCTCCCTCTTAACTGTATACCTTCACCAATGCGTCACCAATGTGTCACACGTATTCATTAAGCGATCACGGGATAGAGAAGCAACTCGGTCGAGAGAGGGAAGTGGTCTTAACGGGATACCAACGCGATTCTGCATAGGGTATAGAAAGAAATTACCTCACCAACTGCGACATGGTCGCGTATACAAACAGTGATCCAATAATGTCATTTTTTTTATTTCAGTCTTTGATCACAATATGAATTCTTTAGACGATTACTGGTTTCAGTCCGTAATGACCATCCTTAGATCTTTTTTACACCATGTCCTAAAGGGACATTATGGCCTTATCACTTTAGGACATGGTGTAAAAAGATCTGAGGATGGTCATTACGGACTGAAATCGGTCATCGTCTAAAGAATTCATATTGTGATCAAAGACTGAAATAAAAAACATTGGAAATTACATGTTTTGTAGCAGCAGTATACCGTAGGTCTTTGGAGGAGTTTAATGATCCTAATGATGGAAAAAAAGGCAAAGATCAAGAAGGGTCATCGAACAGACGCACAAAACTATATGCTTATATCTCTGACGTCGGTAAGTTGTACAATTTTGGAACATGTTTTACGCTAGCGTACTGTGACATTTCTGGAGGCCGAAAATCTCCTCTGTAGGAGCCAAGATGCGTTCCGGAAACAAAGAGCGTGTGAAACCCATCTCGCTCTACGAGGCTCAGAGAGCAGTAGATACAGGCTCCCAGGTAGCTGCCGTGTTCCTTGACTTCCAGAAGGCACTCTATACAGTTCCGTACGCCGCCTAATGAACATTGTAAGAGCGTACAGAATACCAGATCAACTATGTGATCGGACTCAAGGGTGCCTACCAAACAGAACACAGCACATCATTCTGAACGAATAGAAATCTTCAGACGTAAAAGTAACTTCGGACGTTTTACCAGGGGAGTGTTCTAGAGCTATTACCTGCTGTGTTTGACCAGCCTCCAGTCGCCCTAGTATTCTACCCCTCATATTGTCATCAATATGTGTTCTTTGAGCCATTTTCAACACACATTCACCATTAGCACGTCTGGAAACGTCTGCACACTTACTCGCTGCACTGTACTCTGACATGCACCAACGCACCTCCGCGTATGTGGACTGCTGCCTGCGCTACCGTGCGTCGACCACGGGTCAAATGCACCGCATGCTCATACCCCGAGGTGATTTAAACCCGCAAACCGCCCACCAGAGCGATGTTTCATTATGTATCAGCATTCGCCTTAATTTATGAGCATAACAGTATCATCCTCGTAAAGCCTCATGGAACTTACAACGCTATCTATTGGGTCATTTATGTATATTGTGAAAAGTAATAGCTCTAGAACAGTCCCCTGGTAAAACGTCCGAAGTTACTTTTACGTCTGAAGACTTCTATTCGTTCAGAATGATATGCTGTGTTCTGTTTGGTAGGAATCCTTGAGTCGGATTCTGTACGTTCTTACAATGTTCATTAGGCGGCGTACGGAACTGTATAGAGTGCCTTCTGGAAGTCAAGGAACACGGCAGCTACCTGGGAGCCTGTATCTACTGCTCTCTGAGCCTCGTAGAGCGAGATGGGTTTCACACGCTCTTTGTTTCCGGAACGCATCTTGGCTCCTACAGAGGAGATTTTCGGCCTCCAGAAATGTCACAGTACTCTAGCGTAAAACATGTTCCTAAATTGTACAACTTACCGACGTCAGAGATATAAGCATATACTTTTGTGCGTCTGTTCGATGACCCTTCTTGATCTTTGCCTTTTTTTCCATCATCAGGATCATTAAACTCCTCCAAAGACCTACGGTATACTGCTGCCACAAAACAGGTAATTTCCAATGTTTTTTATTTCAGTCTTTGATCACAATATGAATTCTTTAGACGATGACCGATTTCAGTCCGTAATGACCATCCTCAGATCTTTTTACACCATATCCTAAAGTGATAAGGCCATAATGTCCCTTTAGGACATGGTGTAAAAAAGATCTAAGGATGGTCATTACGGACTGAAACCAGTAATCGTCTAAAGAATTCATATTGTGATCAAAGACTGAAATTAAAAAAATGACAGTATTGGATCACTGTTTGTATACGCGACCATGTCGCAGTTGGTGAGGTAATTTCTTTCTATACCCTATGCAGAATCGCGTTGGTATCCCGTTAAGACCACTTCCCTCTCTCGACCGAGTTGCTTCTCTATCCCATGATCGCTTAATGAATACGTGTGACACATTGGTGACGCATTGGTGAAGGTATACAGTTAAGAGGGAAAGTTGGTGGAAAAGAGCGAGTACATAGTTCTATAATGTTAGGTAAGTCGGTGAGAGTGCGGTTGTAGGACGAAGGACGCCTCCCTCTAATCACAGAAGCCCTATGCCGACGGTATGGTTTGTCACTGCTGCCGAATAGGTAAGTTAAACTCACAGACTATAAGTATACTATGAAATCAATGACACTGATTGGAGAGGCTACAGGAAGCAGTGAGTGAATCACATATGAGTGGATTAATACTGTATGGTGTGAAGAAAAGCCACAATGTGACAACGTATCTCAGCCATACTGGTTTTTGTTCGCAATGGCCAGCCAGAACTGTACAAATTGTGGAAAGATTTTAAATGCGTCTGCCTGTGTTTTATTCATCGAAGAATTCGAAAACGATTTCCAAAATCTGTCCCAGAGACTATTAAATGTGTCCACAATGAAATTTAAAGAATTAATAAGCTCCAGGTAAATTTGGAGTCCGAATGTTTTGAAGGAGGTAAGACTGTAAGGGTACAAATCAATCCAAGAGGGCTCAATGCTGGAAAAAGGACAGTTGCAGCCATACACCGGTGCAGTATTATGCCGCGGCACCGGCTGGTCGTCTTCTCTCTCTTTTTGATCACTGCCTAGCCACAGGCAAGCAGGGACACTTTGCCATGCGGCTTACATGTCATTAATGGCAGAAAGACCACAATATACTCCCCCCCCCCCCTTCCCCCTCACGGCGCGTATAAATACTTGTCCTCCAGCGAGTCATTCAGTTGACGACACGTATAATGTTGGCCTCCACTATGAGCTCACTATTGCTCCACTGTTACCCTGACAAGGCTTCCGGTCGGAGGATACAGCTGTAAACAATGAGTCCGAGCTTCGAACTGAGAGCCTTGCAACCACCAAGTCACTGGGGTACCTTCCACTGCCAGTGGCCTCCAGCGGGCCACCAAACCGAGGTCCCCTCCCCACAGGTCTACCCCCTGCCACCCACCATAGCTGGGGCAGGCTGTTTGCCACTCAGCACTCGGCTATATGTCCCAGGCTGGCACATCAGCCCCTTTCGTGACTAGGCCACCGTCTGGGATTGCGTACCACACAAGGTTGTGCCGCGCCTGCCCTGTGCAGAATGTAGCGTGTGACGCTGTCTCCACTGTAATGCCTTGCCGCCAGGGTCAATGGGTCGAGATCTACCTTCCAGTACTATCAGATGTGGGCGTGAGCTTGTAACGCATTAATAAATGGATTTTTCTGCCTTTGAGGGACTTTTGACTCACGACGACTAGCCATCATCGACTAAGGAACACTCGCTCCAGCTGCAGGGGGAAAAATTGTCCTTCACTGCTGGCTGTGATATCAGCTATTTTATGGTGTAGTACCTTGCGAAGTACGAGAAGAATAAAAAGCGTTATTGTAGAAGTTTGTTCATTGAAATTTCGTGAAAAAGTTCGTGGCAGAGAAAGATCGACTAGTTTTAATGGTTGCCTGCTCTCATGATCAAGTACAGCGTAGCAGCAACCTAGAAGAAATCGAAGTAGGCAGTTTCTTTTGAGCACTTATTACAACTTAAGATGTGCATTCCAATAAAACGCAATCTTTTATTTGCTTTCCTACAATATTTTCTGTGTGTTTTATTAGGGTCGCTCAAAAAGGACGATCCCGTGGCTGTAAAATGAAAACCGGTGAAGGGTGAATGACGACGGAAGAAGGTGTGGTCCGTAACAAACTAGAGCGATCCAGGCGCACCCTAAGTGACGACAGACAGTCCGTGCACGCGTTGACCCTCGTGCTGAGGACAGAAATGGAGTCTTCAAAACAAGGGCAGAGTGGTGTAGTTCTTTTCCTAACAGTAGAAGGAGTGTGGGGAACGGAAATTCATTAGAGAATGGAACAAGTGTACGAGGAGCACTGCGTGTCCGTTGCTAGGGCAAGACGTTGGCCGACGACACAGATTCCGGAACGCCATACCCCACTGCCCATTCCATTGTCCATCAGGTGGATGCTCGCATTATTGAGGACCGGCGTGTTACGATGGCAACCATTGTCCCAGGGGTAGCATTGCGGCTCGGAATTGCAACGGACACAACGTGCTAGTTTCGGGCCTCGACATTATTGTAGGAACCACATCCTTTTCCGATCCGTTGACTGATTTTAGTTTTACCGTCTCTGTCTCGTTTCTTTTTGAATGACGTTAATATATGGATTGACATGGTCAACTACATGTAGAATAGCGATCTTAATTTTCCACATATTTACAGAGTGAACACCAATAAAACCGACAAACTGCAGGAACGGATTCCTGACTGGAAATGGAGTAAAAAAAAGTCCCACGAACAGATGTCCGGAAATGCATCGTTGCCACGCTAGGCAGCGCTGAAGAATGAAAGTTCCGCTGACCATGTATCGTATGTTCCTTGTGTGTTGCGGGATGCCTGATTGACGCAGCCTACTGTAAGTAGTAGAACGGTCGGGTATGTATGTAGGGATGAAGCCGAGGTGGTGTACTGCCAAGCAGACGGAAACTATCGAGAGGTATAACAACCAACCCAAACAGACACAAAACTACATCATACAAAACTTCAAGCCCTTTTTGGGCGTTTGTGTGATGAGTACTTTCAGACAGACGAATATGGAGGTTGGAGCGGACTGTGCGTGCACCAGAATTGGAGGATCGGGATCTACAATATACTGAGACGAACCGTAGTATAAACTCTAAATCTGTTGTCCGCCGCCTCCATGCATGTTCGGCTACCTGAAAGGACCCACGATCACACAAACGTCCTGAAAGGGCTTGTTATGTTGTGTGATGTAGTTGGTGTCTATGGGGGTATTTGGTAATTGTTATGGTATAGCCGAGCTGTGTGTACTTCCTAGTAAATTTAGAAAATGACATGACCGGTTCCGTCTGTGGTCCAAATGGTTCAAATGGCTCTGAGCACTATGCGACTTAACTTCTGAGGTCGTCAGTCACCTAGAACTTAGAACTAATTAAACCTAACTAACCTAAGGACATCACACACATCCATGCCCGAGGCAGGATTCGAACCTGCGACCGGAGCGGTCGCTCGGCTCCAGACTGTAGCGCCTAGAACCGCACGGCCACTCCGGCCGGCGAATGTGCTAGCAGTCATCTTCAGATGTAACATAAACAGAAAAAACTATCGTTCGTACAAGCTGTGGCTGTTTACAATATTTACAATGTTTACAATAAAAAGAAAGGAAGTGACAGAGAATACAGCATAAACGTATATGTAGCTCATCACGCATTCTAGAGTCAAGTAATGAGTCATGGGAACCACTTTGTGTTCTATGACGCTACCATTTAAGATGCATGTTTGTCGCTATGTTAAACAGCAAAGTCATAGAACAAACCAGTTTTAATGATTCGGCGCTTGATTGTACAGCATCTGACGAGTTACACACCGTAACGATACTTCTATGGTACGTTCTCTGTCATTTTCTTCGATTTTTATACTGTACAACAGAAAGAGCTGTAAACAGAGAGAGCTATTTACGAAAATTAAAAAATTGGAAATTTGTGGTAAGGTCTTATGGGACCAAACCGCTGAGGTCGTCGGTCCCTAAGCTTACACACTATTTAATCTAAAACTAACTTATGCTAAGGAAAGCACACACACGCATGCCCGAGGGAGGGCTCGAACCTCCGACGCGGCGTAGCTATGAAAAATATTTTTTCCACCTACTTTAGATCTGGAGATGATAGCCAGCACAGTCTAAACCGGTCATATCTTTCTATAAGTTTATCATTTTGATGCGTGAAAATACTTTGTATACAACTGAAAACTGGCTTTTCACAGGACAGAGGGCTTTATTCCTCGAACCAATGCACAGTTATTTCTTTAAAACAACAAAGATCAAGTAACTTCTTCAAAATAAGTTTAAAAGATACCTTCTAAAACACCAGGATTTAGAGTAACGGCTGAAGCCCTTTCTTAAGTACAATACCTTCTCGGCTAAAGGTCGAAATAATATTTCAGATCATCTAAGAAAATTCTTAAGACGCCAAGCATTTATACACTCCTGGAAATGGAAAAAAGAACACATTGACACCGGTGTGTCAGACCCACCATACTTGCTCCGGACACTGCGAGAGGGCTGTACAAGCAATGATCAGACGCACGGCACAGCGGACACACCAGGACCCGCGGTGTTGGCCGTCGAATGGCGCTAGCTGCGCAGCATTTGTGCACCGCCGCCGTCAGTGTCAGCCAGTTTGCAGTGGCATACGGAGCTCCATCGCAGTCTTTAACACTGGTAGCATGCCGCGACAGCGTGGACGTGAACAGTATGTGCAGTTGACGGACTTTGAGCGAGGGCGTATAGTGGGCATGCGGGAGGCCGGGTGGACGTACCGCCGAATTGCTCAACACGTGGGGCGTGAGGTCTCCACAGTACATCGATGTTGTCGCCAGTGGTCGGCGGAAGGTGCACGTGCCCGTCGACCTGGGACCGGACCGCAGCCACGCACGGTTGCACGCCAAGACCGTAGGATCCTACGCAGTGCCGTAGGGGACCGCACCGCCACTTCCCAGCAAATTAGGGACACTGTTGCTCCTGGGGTATCGGCGAGGACCATTCGCAACCGTCTCCATGAAGCTGGGCTACGGTCCCGCACACCGTTAGGCCGTCTTCCGCTCACGCCCCAACATCGTGCAGCCCGCCTCCAGTGGTGTCGCGACAGGCGTGAATGGAGGGACGAATGGAGACGTGTCGTCTTCAGCGATGAGAGTCGCTTCTGCCTTGGTGCCAATGATGGTCGTATGCGTGTTTGGCGCCGTGCAGGTGAGCGCCACAATCAGGACTGCATACGACCGAGGCACACAGGGCCAACACCCGGCATCATGGTGTGGGGAGCGATCTCCTACACTGGCTGTACACCACTGGTGATCGTCGAGGGGACACTGAATATTGCACGGTACATCCAAACCGTCATCGAACCCATCGTTCTACCATTCCTAGACCGGCAAGGGAACTTGCTGTTCCAACAGGACAATGCACGTCCGCATGTATCCCGTGCCACCCAACGTGCTCTAGAAGGTGTAAGTCAACTACCCTGGCCAGCAAGATCTCCGGATCTGTCCCCCATTGAGCATGTTTGGGACTGGATGAAGCGTCGTCTCACGCGGTCTGCACGTCCAGCACGAACGCTGGTCCAACTGAGGCGCCAGGTGGAAATGGCATGGCAAGCCGTTCCACAGGACTACATCCAGCATCTCTACGATCGTCTCCATGGGAGAATAGCAGCCTGCATTGCTGCGAAAGGTGGATATACACTGTACTAGTGCCGACATTGTGCATGCTCTGTTGCCTGTGTCTATGTGCCTGTGGTTCTGTCAGTGTGATCATGTGATGTATCTGACCCCAGGAATGTGTCAATAAAGTTTCCCCTTCCTGGGACAATGAATTCACGGTGTTCTTATTTCAATTTCCAGGAGTGTAAATTCCGGCTGCAGGCCATATTAAGGAAAATTGAAATTATTTCTTCTGCTGAAAGCCCAATTAAACATTTTTCTTTACATAATAAAAGAGAGGCGGTACAGATAAGCTTTTACACAGTACGTCTTAAGAAAACTTGTATCTTGTCGACTGAAGGCCCAAACAATTACTCAAATATAGATAAAGACAACCTTAAGATAAACATTTACAGAACACGGCTGAGGACCGTTTCAAGAATCAAGATAATTAAAGAGAAACCTTGCAGAAAAGGATTTACATATTAAGGCCACAGATTCTGAAACATACGCGCTGAAGGCCTAAATACAGAGCCACAAGAATATTAAAAGAAACACGGCTGAAGGCCTAATCTTAAAGTTGCTATGAAGTTCGGCTGAAGGCCATACACTAAACACAAAACAGACAATATTAATACACGGTTGAAGGCCTGGCGCAGTACTTGCGACAAAAGAAAATCACAATCACTAACAGCAGAACAGTGGTGCTTAGAAGTGTTCCAAGGGTCGGCCTGGGAAGGAAACTCTGACAGCAGTTTAGGTGAGACTAAATAATCGGGTGGCAGCACGGCCTAGGGACGGCTGACAAACCAACCAACAACCCAATCAATTCCTCTGTCGCAACCGACCAACTGGCTACTCCAGTACGCAGACAGCATTCATCTGCTCAGCGGCAATCACAGAAGCTACACACAGTTCCACGAAAACACTTGCACCAAGAACTCCGACAATCCTGAAACCAGTAACGGTGGAACAACAGGGAGAAATGATAAGTCGACACACACAGTGTTTCCATAAGCGGTCGGCGACCAAATACACCTCGTCCGATGAGACAACCGAGCGAACGACCAACCAAGGTCGTCCCCACTCAAATTATGCGAGTCGGAAACGGTCGGGCTAGTCCTGCCTGTCCGGAACTGACTGCAGCTCCAACCCAACTTCACTGTTGCTGCGTCCCGACTGAACTGCCGACAGCCGACGACCCGGAAATACCAGCGATCGCTCCAGAGATACTACCACAGTGCACTTATAGATAAGCGCTGCTGCTGCCACTCACGGGCAAGCAAACCAGCAACTTAGTGACGCCAATAAATTGAATAACAGAAAACGAGGCGACAGAACCACAAAAACAAGATGACGAGCAATTAACGACCGCCCACGGCTCAACAACGTTTTCCTTTCAGTTTAAGTTGTTACTAACGGCAAAACCTGTACATTTATATGAATCAACAACTTCTATATTTTTCTCATTTATTATATGCAGTAATAAAACATAGACAGTTAGTGACGATAATTTTCCATTTCATTTGCAACTAATGCACACATTATTAAAAAAAAAAAAAAAAACTTTCTCACGGTTGATTTGTCTGGGCGAATGAAGTAATTGGGCATACGGAAGCAGAAGAAGACATTAATCATTTGGTCACACCACCGACGTATTCGGTAGCGTACGAGGATGTAGGCTGCCGGTGTCTTGTCAACGTGACGTGTTGATATCCAGGCGAGCTGTCGGCTTTTGCGTGTCTGCTGTTTGGCAGTTGCCGCTTTTTAGCTCTGTATAGCCGCGGCTTCAACGGTGTCGCTCAGAGGAGCGTTTCCTTTTTAATCGATATTCGGTTACAACTCCCACCTTTCAGTCAGCAGCGTGAACTTCGTCTGTTCTGACACTAACGCAGCGTCTCTTGTCTTCAGGTCCAGGTTATATTTCGAATTAGAGGTCAGATAGCGGAAACCCAGTCGAATGTTGTGGATCTGGACATTTAGCAAAGAGGAAAAACATCTGAAATGGAATGGAAACTTGAGGAGGTCAGAAAATGACAACAGCCATCAGGATAAATAAAGAAATATAGTATAGGAGACAGAATGACGTACCTACGGAATGTAAAGTCAAAAAGATATTCAGGATCAGAATGAGAATTCGAGTAGCATGACTTCCAGAACTAGAACCAGAATCGAATGATGTAAAGCTCTATACAAAACAGGACGATCTTTTAACGCTCCGTTAGGGAGTTTTGCCCTCCTTCTTGCCACTGTTGTCCTTGGGGTCAGTCAATTATCCTTCGTATCGTCTCGTCACTGGGGGGCTCAATTTTCAGTGCCTCCCAATGAACGACTCACGCTGGCTAAATCCACCCTGGGACTTTTCTCCAAGGCTGGCCAGATTCCCATAGTCAGCAGCACTGACGGAGTATGTGGACTATGCAGCGTTCCTTAGACAATCTCACGTCGTTCCGAGGCCAGTCTGTAATCCATGGCAAGTTCCCAAACAGTTACCACGCCAGAAGTTCCCTAGAAACGTGTGTGAATTTGTCCAGCCGTCCATTCGACCCAGTCAAAAGTCGACAAGAAGGCTGTGCAAGCTCGAGAGCAGGTCCATTCGTTCGTAACGGAAACCCCGTACAGCATCAGCTCAAGCGCCTGTGGTCCTTGGAAGCTAGGCGGCATCTCTCAGCTGTGTAATCGGACAGCTGAGGGAGTAATAAGATCATATGGCGTATCAAGCGAAATTTGTGGTTCGATTGAGAATACAGCATGTTCTCTTTGTGTCATCGACACGTGCTGAAGAAACCACTGTGGTCAGGGAAGTGTGTTGCAACCATTGCTGTTCACGTCTCATATTAATGACCTGTAAGGTAACATTAATAGTAATCTCAGACTTGTTACGGACGTTGAGTTATTTATAATGAAGTACCAAAAGAAAACGCTGCTCACCTCTTAATAATATTTTAAGTGATCCAAAATTTGATAACTTCTTTTAAATGATCAGAAACGTAAATTATTGAACTCCACAAAACATAAAAGTCGTACCCTATGACTGCAATATCAATGATGAAAATGGTTCAAATGGCTCTGAGCACTATGCGACTTAACTTCTGAGGCCATCAGTCGCCTAGAACTTAGAACTAATTAAACCTAACTAACCTAAGGACATCACACACATCCATGCCCGAGGCAGGATTCGAACCTGCGACCGTAGCGGTCACACGGTTCCAGACTGAAGCGCCTTTAACCGCACGGCCACACCGGCCGGCTATCAATGATCCACAACTGGAATCAGCCAACCCGTACGAGCTCCTAGGAGTAATAGTTTGCAGGAATATGATGCGCAATGATTTCTCAGAGTCAGTCGTATGTAAAACAGGTGGTAGACTTCGGTTAATTGTTAGGAAAGTGGTTAAAAGTAATGTGTCTACGAAGGAGATCGCTTACAACCAGGTAGCGGGACCAATCATAGAATACTGCTGAAGTGTGCGGGACACATAACAAAGAGGGCCAATTTTGTGGTCACAGATCATGAAACACGCGAGCGCGTCAATGAGATACTGACATAGTGAACTTCCAGGTCCCTGAGAATAGGCGCCAGTTACGAGAGGTAGTAACATTGTTTTATTTATCACCTCAAAAAATAACGTTACATTATTAGTATTTTATTTTTTCCAGGTACGTGCCTTCCGTCATGGTGCACATTGAAATCCACCCACCAGAATGCTAACACAGGCCCCTGTAGGCGATAAATAAATCGGCACAGTGCATTCTTAAAAGGGAGCACCGTTTGGTGATTCGTTTTCTGCAGTGGCGTAACTACTGCAGCTTTGTGCAAAGCTTGTCCAAGTAAGTTTTTTATCCCTCTGGATTTGCCTGACAGCGTCGTTTTTTTGTGGCTCCTCTACAGGCTTTCCACTCTACAGTGAAGCGGGAATTTGAATGCGTTCTTGAGCTACAAGAGAGAAAAAAAAAGGAAGTGCGACGAAAGACTGTTTCGAACTCTCACATTTTAAACGAAAAATTCTATTACGCAACTTTATTCTTTTAGCAGATTGTAAAACGTTATCACTACGGATCGTATCCCGCAAAAGGCCACTTAAAGAAGTTTCAAGGAAAAGTATTAAGTGAGGAGTATAGGGATGTACCTTCTAAGTGTTTCTCCGGTAGGAGATCCGAAGACAAGATTAGATTAACTGCAGTGAGCACAAAGGAATGTAAGTGATACTTGTTCCTGAGCGACTTATGGGAGTGGTACGAAAGGAAAACTTAATTCGAGGCACAGAGGGAAGCATTTTTTGCATGCGCTTCACATTTATTTACAGTAGCGCTCAAAAGTACTTTGTAGTCGCAATATTATATTGTCAGTACTGTTTGCAAGCACTCAAAACAGAGCAACGCATGTATTGTGCACTCCATCAGAAGCTTCGTATCTAGTAAACAAGCAAGGTCTTACAATAACAATGTAAGTTTATATTCCTTTAGCTCAAAAGTATTTTGTTATTTGTTTTTGTGGTTCCATGCTCATTAACTATTTTCACTTAGGCATTCAGACAGCGTTTGTTTATTTACAGAGACAACTTGAAGCATGACAAAACAAAAGAATACCCGGTTGATGTGAGACAAGTTGTTTTGCATGCTTTGAAGAGGGGAAAGTCGCAGGCCAGTGTTGCCTGAGAGTATGGCATATGACCACAACTAATAAATGCGAGGAGTCGATGGCAAAAGCAGGAAGAAACAGTAGCCAATATGCCAAGGTCAGTTCGTGCTCGGAAAACAACAATGAAGGAGGACAGAATGATCTGTAAGCAGTCGGCTGATGATCGAAGAAAATCGCCTCGGCAAATTAGGGATGATTTAGAGCTACTTCATGAACAGAACTTACATATATCTACTGCAAAACGCCGCCGATTAGCAGGTGATTTAAATGTTACGCGACCATCAAGTAAACCACTCATAAATTAAGAAATAGATACGAAGGCCACAGTAAAGTTACAACGAAATATCATACTAGGAAAACTAAAGATTGTTCTAAGGTTTCATGGAGGGCTGAAAGGAAACTTAATGCATTACCTTCTAACGCAGTAAGTACGTCAACCAAAAAACAAAAGGGCAACAAAAAGTACCAGGTACCGACCATTAAGCACTCTGGTGGCAGTGTCATGATGTGGGATGCTTTTTAGCCGTGAGGTTGCTCTTCTAGTTCAAATACAAGGCAGAATGGATCTTTTCCTGTACAGAGATATTTTCGAAAAGAATTTGGTTCCACATGGGTGAAAGAATATGCAATGTAATTGGATATTTCAGCAGGCTAATAATTCAAAACGGACCTGTGACCATTTAAAAAATTTGTTTTAGATAAAAAAATGAAACTTTTGGAGTGGCCAGGCCAGAGACCGGATCTAAATGTAACTGAAATCATCTGGGATGCATTGGATCGATGTGTTCGCCATAGAAGCTTGAAAAAGAAGGATCAGTTTGCTGATGCCTTATTGGACTACTGGACTATTACAAAAGCTTGTGGCTTCAATGCCTAATAGATGAGCACCTGTGATCACAGCCCAAGGACATGCAACGAAATACTGAATTGTTCTTAAGATTCCAAAAAAAATTTTGTTTTGTCCTTAAAATGACTTTTGTGCCGGAAGAATTGTTATTTCCGTTTTGAAGTAATATAACAGTTATTGTGTCTGTGGACTGGTACCAAAAGGCAGTTGAACACATTCGTAGAACATCTAAACTCAAAACTCAAAAACATCCACTTCACCATGGAGACTGGTCAAAAATTCATTAACTTCTTGGACCTGAACGCAGATATCACGACAAGTACACACAGTTTCAAGATTTTAAAGACATGATAATACCCTCATGTTCATATCACCCAATAAGATACAAATGCCTTCCACACCGTTGTGCATCGTCTGATATCCATGTCAACATAAAAATTCTCAAAGAGTACTACATACCATTACGTGTATTGCACAATGACAATATAGTTCAGGAGAAACAAAGAAATTAAATGTTGCCTTACGTGTACGTCCCTCTGCAGGAACAGTTATATCTAAATCTTAATTGTGTACTGTCCAATATTTAGGAAAGCTATCCGACAGATTAGCCAAAAATCTCAAATTATGCGATTATAAAATTAAATTTAATGTAAGAGGCACTACAACTGATATCCTATTCAACAGTAAGAACAAAACAGTGGAGATTATAAAATCACTTGCAATGACTGTAACAATTTGTACATTAATCAGACAGACAGGGCTGTACGTAATAGGCTAAATGAACACGAACGCAGCGGGAGAGTATTTAAGTCAAAATGAAAGGATACAGATACCAAGTTCACACAGAAGTTGCTACTTATAGCCAACAAGTTAGATGCACTTAATGTAAACGAACAATTGACGCAAAATCCCCAGCTGGTTCTAACTGATCAATTACAGATGACCACATCCCCACCTTTAAGCTTCACATGATGCAGTCAACCAGCCACATACTCGCGGACCGTCACATTGACACACACCGCTACACAAAATTAAAACACAATAGAATTTCATATTCCTTACACTGCTTACCTCACAAACATCAAATTTAACAAAGTAACTTGTAATACTGTCACACTGCGTATTTTAATCATTTACTGTATTTAAAATTGTCCATTGCACAAACTTTTACTTTCAATGTATTAACATGTTTTCACAATGAATTTTCCCTCTGCAGCGGCGTGTGCACCGATACGAAACTTCCTGGCAGATTAAAAGTGTGTGCCGGTCCGAAACGTGAAGTCGGGACTTTTACCTTCCGTTAGAAAGTGTTTTAGCAGCTGCGATATGTTTTAGCAGCTGAGATACTCAAGCACGATTCAGCACACGTCCTCGCAGCTTTACCCCCGTCAGTAACTCGTCTCTTACCTTCCAAACTTCACAGAAACTCTCCTGCAAACCTTGAAAAAGTAATACTCCTGGAAGAAAGGATGTTGCAGAGATATGACTTAGCCACAGACTGGCAGATATTTCCAGAATGCATTTTCGCCCTGCAGCGGAGTGTGCGCTGTTATGAAACTTGCTGGCGGATTAAAACTGTGTGCCCGCTGAGACACGAATTCGGTACCTTTCCCTTTCGAGGGTAGGCGCTCTACAAACTGTTCTATGCTGCGCAAGCGCCACTCAGGTCCTCCCCTCACTGCTCTTCTTCTGCCAGTACCTCATCTCCTACATTCCACACTTGACAGATGCTCTCCTGCGAACCTTGCAAGACTAACAGTCCTGGGAGAAATGGTATGCACCACGTAAGTGACTAGTGCTCAGGCAGACTGTTCTCAATCAATGTCCAGATACGACAACATCATAAACATGTGGCCTGTAATACTGTAATATTACATGTTTCACTTATTTGTCGTATTTTACATTATCCATTGCGTAAACTATAATCTACAATGTTAAAAAACATGTTTGGTGCACGAGATAAATGTGAAGTGTCCAGTTTGGCAGTTTCTCAACCAATGTTACTGCATTACAAACTTCAGTATCTAACCATAAAAACTGTAATCAGTTGTGGATACAGAGAGACCTCAAGGAGGAGGCGATACACTCCTGGAAATGGAAAAAAAGAACACATTGACACCGGTGTGTCAGACCCACGATACTTGCTCCGGACACTGCGAGAGGGCTGTACAAGCAATGATCACACGCACGGCACAGCGGACACACCAGCAACCGCGGTGTTGGCCGTCGAATGGCGCTAGCTGCGCAGCATTTGTGCACCGCCGCCGTCAGTGTCAGCCAGTTTGCCGTGGCATACGGAGCTCCATCGCAGTCTTTAACACTGGTAGCATGCCGCGACAGCGTGGACGTGAACCGTATGTGCAGTTGACGGACTTTGAGCGAGGGCGTATAGTGGGCATGCGGGAGGCCGGGTGGACGTACCGCCGAATTGCTCAACACGTGGGGCGTGAGGTCTCCACAGTACATCGATGTTGTCGCCAGTGGTCGGCGGAAGGTGCACGTGCCCGTCGACCTGGGACCGGACCGCAGCGACGCACGGATGCACGCCAAGACCGTAGGATCCTACGCAGTGCCGTAGGGGACCGCACCGCCACTTCCCAGCAAATTAGGGACACTGTTGCTCCTGGGGTATCGGCGAGGACCATTCGCAACCGTCTCCATGAAGCTGGGCTACGGTCCCGCACACCGTTAGGCCGTCTTCCGCTCACGCCCCAACATCGTGCAGCCCGCCTCCAGTGGTGTCGCGACAGGCGTGAATGGAGGGACGAATGGAGACGTGTCGTCTTCAGCGATGAGAGTCGCTTCTGCCTTGGTGCCAATGATGGTCGTATGCGTGTTTGGCGCCGTGCAGGTGAGCGCCACAATCAGGACTGCATACGACCGAGGCACACAGGGCCAACACCCGGCATCATGGTGTGGGGAGCGATCTCCTACACTGGCCGTACACCACTGGTGATCGTCGAGGGGACACTGAATAGTGCACGGTACATCCAAACCGTCATCGAACCCATCGTTCTACCATTCCTAGACCGGCAAGGGAACTTGCTGTTCCAACAGGACAATGCACGTCCGCATGTATCCCGTGCCACCCAACGTGCTCTAGAAGGTGTAAGTCAACTACCCTGGCCAGCAAGATCTCCGGATCTGTCCCCCATTGAGCATGTTTGGGACTGGATGAAGCGTCGTCTCACGCGGTCTGCACGTCCAGCACGAACGCTGGTCCAACTGAGGCGCCAGGTGGAAATGGCATGGCAAGCCGTTCCACAGGACTACATCCAGCATCTCTACGATCGTCTCCATGGGAGAATAGCAGCCTGCATTGCTGCGAAAGGTGGATATACACTGTACTAGTGCCGACATTGTGCATGCTCTGTTGCCTGTGTCTATGTGCCTGTGGTTCTGTCAGTGTGATCATGTGATGTATCTGACCCCAGGAATGTGTCAATAAAGTTTCCCCTTCCTGGGACAATGAATTCACGGTGTTCTTATTTCAATTTCCAGGAGTGTATCTGGAGCTACCTCTACTTTTAATGTAATAAAAAATAATGAGGTCACTGAACCGTGAATTTATTTTCAACATCATTTCTTAAAGAATTTACTTTATTTACTAGCCATTCATCAAGAACATTAACACGTTTAATCACACTATGCAAGCGTGGAAGTAGTTGCCATGATGAAACCAAATTTCTTTCAACAAAGGGAAATTTTGTTTCTAAAAACCCTTTCTTTTAAAAAAAAAACAGATTTAAAAATTATAATCAGAAAGCACTCTCTAAATATCAAGTTACAATTTATTCGGAGGCAGAAATAACTTTTTTTTTTATGACAGTACGAACTTTCGGGCTGAGAAGCTTGCCGCTCCCTTTTAATACGGCCGTAGTCACGACCGCTCACAACACCCTCTGGAGACTACACTGGTGCAAATCTGCAACACACCAGATTACTTTAAACTAAAAATTTTAACAACTCACACAAGCACACATACTATGCATCCCCCGTAGGAGGGATGGAAATGGTACAAAACACTCACATTAAAAAAAAATTACTTGCCTCCGAAAGTGCAACTTGTTTTTAAAGGAAAACTCTTACGGTGGAAGGGTAGCAACTTTATATACTAAAATGACCATTTAAATAAAAACCCATGAAATGCAGTCTTACATAAAATGTACAAACATGCTGTACATTGCACATATACCGCCTCCCAAGTATGTAGGCAAGATAAAAACATATTTCAGGCATTCGGCCTTTAGAGCTTAAGCAATAAATTCGTTTACACCGAATCCGACAAACATAAGAGAGGCAGCTATTAACGTATGGCAGATTGACAGGGGGATTACTGAACAACCCGAAACGCAGATTGCTCTAACCCGCCCCTACTCCACAAGGGAAA
Source organism: Schistocerca nitens (assembly GCF_023898315.1). Classification (NCBI taxonomy): domain Eukaryota; kingdom Metazoa; phylum Arthropoda; class Insecta; order Orthoptera; family Acrididae; genus Schistocerca; species Schistocerca nitens. The sequence goes on from NC_064614.1 coordinate 1,228,101,340, forward strand.
AACGGACCACCCAATTCTTAATAACCACCTTCCCGCGGGTGGGCGAACGGAGAAGAATGGTGGGACGACCCCAAAACAAAGCGGCTAGTAGCCTCACCAAGAAAACAAGTAGAATTTAACAAGTAAATGAAACAACATATCTCCAATCACTTCTAATAAACTGCGATTTCTGGTGAAGACCTGGCGCAGCACCCCCAACGCTCTCCCGAACCGTCCGCTGCCAGCCGCCTCAACGGACGCAGAAAGGCGTTGCAATCTCCTGTCTCACGGCGTCGCAGCTAGCACCGGCCAGCCCGATGTCGTAGTTTCACTCCTGTTGCTCTCGTGTCGGCCACGAAGCCACCACCGCTTTCTATACGGCGCGGCCCACTGGGCTCACGTGGGGACCTCACATGCGCCGACGCTCAAGGCGGACAAGTCATCTCGTGTCTCAGTGCGCGACCGACCAACCGATCGATCCAACCGCCAATGACCATTGCCTGAGTAAACTCGAACAGACTGGCGGCCTAACGCGCAGACTCAGATGCAGTAATTGAGCCCCGACCGGGCGACCACTAGCTGAGTTCTGTTATTGGCGGAGTGGCAAGACTCTCATTTTCTGGCTTTAAAGTTTGATCCAAACGACAGACATACTAGCACTCCGACGACAGACAGAAACTAACTGCCGCACAAATGCGAACGAGAGACTGACCAGCAACTGGTGACTCGAGACTGACCTAGCCTCACTCCAACTGACCAACTGCCTCTGGCGAGGTTATAGCGCCCCTTAAATGCACGTGTACAGACATCATTTCCCCTTTCCCACCAGAGGGAGACACCAGAGCTGCGACTGCCTCAGCGGCGCCACCGCCAGAAACGGAGGGCGACTGCTTCAAACTACGCGCTGTTTAAAACAGCAAATTTTCCCATGGCTCAGTCACACGCAAAGTGTAAGAAAGTTTTATTTAAACTAATTATACACATATAAAAGATAATGCCATCTTACGATATAAAAATGTTACAATTGTAGTTCTCTTCCTTAAATGATGAATTCTATGCACCTATTATTCCTGGAAAGTTGGTTAATTACATCTTCAATTGGACAATCAATGTCAAGGTGAGTGTTCAACAGAGCTAAGCTATTAAGTAGATCGCTACGTGCGGAAGAGAAGCGTATAACATACGATGACACTGACATGCGCGCTACGAGGCGTGTTTTTTAAGTAAGTACCATTTTGAAATTAAAAAAAAGACATGCTAAGATATATCAATAGTTTTATTTTTACATTAAAGCCTGTTCCTTAATTTACGCACTGACGCCATTACAGTCTGATTCTTCCTTGTTTACCTTGTGTACTGAGTAAGATGCCTCCGATAATCATGAGTCCCACCGACTGTGAAGTACGGGCTGCTATAAGATTAGTTAGTGCTAAAGGCCTAAAAGTGATCGATATTCTTCGTGAGATCTGTGCAGTTTACGGTGAAAACATTATGAGTGATGGAATGGTAAGAAAGTGGGTGAGAGCATTTAAAGATGGCCGCCCAAATGTGCATGATGAACAACGGAGTGGGCGTCCTTCTGCCGTTAATGAAAGTTTGGTGCAGGAAGTGGACAATAAGGTGAGAGAAAACAGACGCTTTACGAATTCCTCCTTGCGGGATGACTTTCCTAATCTTTCTCGTAATGTTTTGTATGGCATTGTGACCGAGCACTTGAATTACCGAAAATTGTGCGCACGTTGGGTACCGAAAATGTTGACGGATGTGCACAAAACCAAACGTTTAGACAGTGCATTGATTTTCCTTGAGCGGTACCACAACGACGGTGATGATTTCTCAAGCCAAATTGTTACGGGCGATGAAACATGGGTGGCCTACGTCACACCAGAATCTTCATGTGGCGAATCAGACCCCAAAGATCTCATCACGTCTTTTCAATGGGAAACTCTAGATCAGGCTGTTCCAGCTCGTCGGCTCCGTTGTGAGCCGCGGAGCGCTCCCTGCTCCCAGGAGCCGTGTCGCTCGCTGTGACCATTTAAAGTGGGCCGGCACGCCGGCACGCCAGCACGTGGCATGGCTGGCTGAGGCAGGCGGCAGGGTAAGTGTTTTGATGTGCCAGCTGCGTCTTACAAGATCGACAACCTCATACTCTTAGCTGCTAAGACGTGCTGACATGCTACACCAGGAAATACGATGTTCAGGAAATAAATAAGAAACAACTGTTTTACAAGAAATTGGGTACTAAATTGATTGGGCCTCTGTAGCTTGACATTTTATTTTCATTACAAAATAGGAAATATCAGGCGTCAAAGTGTTCACAGCGTTAATGCCGAGGATGGCCTTAATTATTGCATCCTGAAGAAACGATAGTTCCTTACTTTTTACTCTTTTCGTTGCTGAGAAAAGCTGCTCCCAGCAATACGTAGATACAAACATGCACATGACCTGAGCGGCATTGTTGTGCAGCTTGGGAAATGTTTTTGCTGAAATGAACGATACCATCATGACAAATCCAACGTGTTGTAGTACCTCTCTTTCAACAAAGTTGAATTTTTCAAATCAATAATCTCCAATTGAAGTGACGATGACAAGTCATCGGGGGAAACTGAAAAAGGAGTGCTGAACGCCTTAAGTTCCATTTCCAAACTAGTGACGTCTCGGAATCGTGTTTCAACCTTCAGGTAATTTTAAAGAAGCAAGACGATTGAAGAACGTTAAATGTCCATTATTCATCTGCCTCTCAAATAAACGTAACTTTTCCATGAACGCTTTGGTCTGGTCGTGCATATCAACGATTAGCTGCCCTTTGCCCTGCAATGACAGGTTTAAATTATTCTGATGCATAGTTTTGTCAGCTAGGAACTCCAGGTCTGATATCATTTTATATCTTTCAGACAACGCATTTCTTCCCCTTTCATTTCGAGAAAAAGGGATATTTCCTCATGAATGGCTAAGAAAACATCAAGAACTTTTCCCCGACTCATCCAACGAACTGTACTGTGGTAAGGTATATCCCCATACTCCGCTTCCATATCTTCCAGGAATCCTTTGAATTGGCGATGATTCACACCGTGACGCCGCACAAAATTCACACACTTCACGACATCTTTCATTACGCCACCTAGCTCTACTGTTTCAGCACACAGTGCCTCTTGGTGAATGAAACAATGAAGAGTCAAAATGTCCTTCCCGAATTCGTCCTTGAGTTTATTTTTCAAACGAGAAACAAAACCTTAGTAACGCCCGATCATTTGTGGTGCACCGTCTGTCGCTACAGAATGGAGCTTATCCCACGGCAAATACATATTGTTCACTGATTCAAAAACAGCTTCAAAAATGTCACGTCCTGTTGCGGTGTAATCGAGTGATACCACATCCAAGAGTTCTTCAGTTACTTGCAGCTCCATGTCGACACCACGCACAAAGACTGAAAGCTGAGCACAGTCCGATATGTCGGTGCTTTCTTCAAGCGCTAGCGAAAATGCAACAAAGCTCTCCGCCTTTTTCCTGATCTGTGTCGCTAAAACCGCTTCCATGTCCAGTATTCGACATTGTTTGCTTCGACAGGCAAACCCCTTCAATTGCCTGCACCTCCCTTGGAAACAAACATTCTACAACTGCTACCACGCACAATTTTACGAGTGGTCCCACCGAAAACGGCTTGCCACTCGTCGCAATGATGTGAGCGACCCTGTAGCTTGCTCGAATTGCAGATTCAGTAGTGTTTTCTCCGCTCTCATTCACCTGAAAATTATAAACGCGTTACAGAACACGAGCTATGTTGCATGTTTTCATACCCCCGTATTACGAAACCGTTTTTAAACTCGTCTCCCGGTATGTCGTACTTAAGCCTGGCTGCCAGTTCTCAGCTTGCAACGCCTTCTACCTGATCGTAGTGCGCTGCGTGAAGACGTGTATGATGTCGTTGTATATGGTACCTCTTCGCAGAATTAAAAATTTTATGACATACAAGACACTGCGGACGACCATCCCTCTCAATGAATGGAAAAGTATCCTCAAATAGAGGTACAGGGTTCCCAAGTCATAGCTGTCATTGAACACGGATTATTGCGTCAGTTGCGGCTGCCAGGGGGCAGTGAGATCGCTTTCCCCCTCCACGCGGGCTCTGAGCTGCCGCAGTGAGCGCTCCGGAGCGCTCCGGCTCCCTGGAGCTCAGTTGGAACAGCCTGCTCTAGATCATAGTACAGTCCCGGTCTTGCGCCCAGTGACTACCATCTGTTCCTACACTTGAAGAAACACCTGGGCGTTCAGCGTCTTCAAGACGATGAAGAGGTCAAAACAGTGGTGATGCAGTGGTTAACAAGTCAGGCGGCAGACTTCTATGAGGAGGGTATTCAAAAACTGGTACACCGTTATGACAAGTGCCTCAATATTGACGGAAATTATGCAGAAAAGTATATGAAGGTACAGGCTTTCATGTAAAAATAAAATTATTGAGATATATTAGCAGGTATTTTTTTAATTTCAAAACGGTACTTACTTAAAAAAACACGCCTCGTACATAGGAAAGTACAACTACTCGATAACTCGATTCAGTCTAGTCGACAGACGAAAGAAACGATCGAATGGCGTGCGGGCAGACTGGCGGGGTCGGCACGGGTGGCAATGCGATAGGCCCCGCAAGGAGAGGGGGACAGTGGAGGGCGCACCCCTCCTCTATGTAAACGTCACTGCCTGTAATACTGTAAAATATTGTGGTAGAATTATTTATTGCATTGATATTCTCCACTGCGTAAAGTGTAATTTATAACTTTAAAAAGCAAATTTTGCGCAGAACATTCTGTACCAGTGGATTGTATCTTTGCTTATAAATAACGCATACATGGTCCGTAGTAGGCTGTAATGGGATTATTATTTAATCGTGCGATTAGCTACTTTCGACTACACACGCTGTTGTAAGAAATTTGTGCTGTGATGCTTTATCTTAATGTGGTGTGTAAAGTGTGATATATACACGGCGATGTATGCAGTCAGTGTAATGCTTTTCTATGTTGGTTTTACAGATGCTTGACAACGATAAGTAGTCGAAACTATTTAATCGCATGATTATATAAAAATCACATTACATTCTACTACAGACCATGTTTACGTGTATTAAGCAGCTGCAGGCTGTGGATACCCACAAATAAAAAAAAATTGTTTATAATGCTTGGCTGCCTAAGAACTGATGTCTCTTTCGTACTCCAGTCAGTTGTTTCCTGAAGATGGGGCAGTGAGCCAAAACCTCGTCAGATATAAACAAAAATCAGCAGAACAAAAGCAGTTTACTAGTTATTGAACATGAAATAAGGTAATTTACCTGAACTAAATGTGGTTTGTATGAATGGATTATAATTACGTATTTCTCTATTACTCACTTGAAGCTTTTTCCAATACGCATTTATCTTTGCGTAACTGTACCTAATTCACTACTGGCCATTAAAATTGCTACACCAAGAAGAAAGGCAGATGATAAACGGGTACTCATTGGACAAATATATTATACTACAACTAACATGTGATTTCATTTTCACACAATTTGGCCGGCCGCTGGTGGCCGAGCGGTTCTAGGCGTGTCAGTCTGGAACCGCGCGTCCACTACGGTCGCAGGTTCAAATCCTGCCTCGGGCATGGATGTGTGTGATGTCCTTAGGTTAGTTAGGTTTAAGTAGTTCTAAGTTCTAGGGGACTGATGACCTTAGATGTTAAGTCCCATAGTGCTCAGAGCCATTTTTGAACGCAATTTGGATGCATAGAGCCTGAGAAATCATTACTCAGATCAACCACCTCTGGCCGTAATAACGACCTTGATACGCCTGGGAATTGAGTCAGAGGTTGGATGGCGTGTACAGGTACAGCTGCCCATGGAGCTTCAACACGATACCACAGTTCATCAAAAGTAGTGACTGGCGCATTGTAACGAGCCAGTTGCTCGGCCACCATTAACCGGTTGATTTCAGTTGGTAAGAGATCTGGAGAATGTGCTGACCAGGGCAGCACTCGAACATTTTCTGTATCCAGAAAGGCCAGTACTGGACCTACAACATGCGGTGGTGCATTATCCTGCTGAAATGTAGGGTTTCGCAGGGATCGAATGAAGGGTAGGGCCATGGGTCGAAACACATCTGAAATGTAACATCCACTGTTCAAAGTGCCGTCAATGCGAACAAGAACTGACCGAGACGTGTAACCAATAGCACCCCATACCATCACGCCGGGTGATACGCCAGAATGGCGATGACGAATACACGCTTCCAATGTGCGTTCACCGCGATGTCACCAAACATGGATGCGACCCTCATGATGCTGTAAACAGAACCAGGATTCATCCGAAAATGACGTTTTGCCATTCGTGCACCCAGGTTCGTCGTTGAGTACTGCATCGCAGGCGCTCCTGTCTGTGATGCAGCGTCAAGGGTAACCGCAGCCATGGACCCCGAGCTGGTAGTCCATGCTGCTGCAAACGTGGTCGAACTGTTAGTGCAGATGGTTGTTGTCGTCCGCATCTGATGACTCAGGGATCGAGACATGGCTGCACGATCAGTTACAGCCATGCGGTTAAGATGCCTGTCATCTCGACTGCTAGTGATACAAGGCCGTTGGGATCCAGCACGGCGTTCCAAATTACCCTCCTGAACTCACCGATTTCATATTCTGCCAACAGTCATTGAATTTCGACCAACGCGAGCAACAATGTCGCGATGCGATAAACCGCAATCGCGATAGGCTACAATCCGAGCTTTATCAAAGTCGGAAACGTGACGGTACGCATTTCTCCTCCTTACACGAGGCATCACAACAACGTTTCACCAGGCAACGCCGGTCAACTGTTGTTTGTGTACGAGAAATCGGTTGGAAACTTTCCTCGTGTCAGCACATTGTAGGTATCGCCACCGGCGCTAACTTTGTGTGAATCCTCTGAAAAGCTAATCATTTGCATATCACAACATCTTCTTCCTGTCGGCTTAATTTCGCGTCTGTAGTACGTCATCTTCGTGGTGTAGCAATTTTAATGGCAAGTAGTGTAGTTTCCATGAAATACTTTCGAGTACAGTTGTATATGCGGAGCTGTAGATATTTCGCAGGTACACAGTTCTAATACAATATTATCCTTCAGCCACCATTATTTCCTCTTCTTCCCGCGTCTGTGAAATATGAATGGTGCACTCCCGTACAGGAATACAAGAAGAAAGCGACACCAGCGTTTGTGGAGTAAACACGGGTTTTGTCGGCGAGGAGGGAGAGGCCGAGGGGACCGTGGCAGAGAGTAGTGTAGAGGGCGGGCGGAACGAGTGGCGCGCTCAGAGTTTCCGTGGAAACAAGAGGCGGCGCGCCCCCTGGGGGCCGGGCTGGCTGGCTACCTTTGTGGCCGCCGCCACCTGCGCTCATTAAACATGCAGCCCGGCGCGCTATCGCCTGCTGCGGCCCGCACAATCTCCGCCGCACAGCTTGTAAGCTGCGGCTGCCGCTGTGGCAATCGCCGGAGCGCTGCACAGCTGCACCATCCCATTTCAGGTAGGGCCGATTGAGTGTTACTTTGATTGCGGAACAGTCTACCGAGTTTCAAAGCAGTGCTTGTAAACTGGTACAGAGACTGTGCAGTTGAGACGTAGCGCCTTCGCATCGCTCATGTCACTTGTGAGGACGATATCGTTATAGGCATGAGTCATCGACAGATGTCACCAGCTGACATGGACCTGAGTTACAGAGCTGCACGTAGTTGTACTAGTAGGCGGCAGAGGTCAGCAGTTGACCGACAGTGTTAGCAGTCGTAGTCAAAACAATGCTGTAAAGTTATGTTTGATTAATGTTTAATGTATCTGCATAATTATAATTGTTTTATATGTGTAGTAATTAGCAGTGTGAGTGTTGTATGACTGAAGAAGAACAGAAGTAAATTAAAATTGTTTTGTTTATTCACGAAGTACCAGTTAAACTATACAGGGGATTTACTATAATTAAATGTGCAGTCAGTTTATGGTACTAATAAATCGTGAGTCGAACACAAATTAATCGGTAATTTCAGAAGGAGTAATTTTATATTTGATACTTTTCTAAATTTATTTATTTATCAACTGCCATAGAAAGAAATGTTTTACTATGATTGGTCATTGAAGTAAAGCGAGGGTTAGCGCGGGATAATACTGCAACCTGATTTGCTGTTTGTGATATCAGCCAATCAGAAAAATGCAGGCTCGCGCCAATCTATGCTGGGAACAAAGCTTTTGGTGTGATCTAGGGGGGTCGGTGCTGAGGGTTCGAGCTAGTAACATCTCACTGAAAGCAGCTCCGACTAAAGTACTGTAAAATGGCGGAAAAATGCTAATTACGAGTTGGCGAAGTAGTACAAAGTGTATTTAAGTGAACGGTATAGTGGAAGTCGTGTGGAATTTCGGACGGAATATCAAAATTATTGCTTTTGACTGTTAGTTAAAACTGCGTGGCGTGTTGTGTGATCTAACTCTGGAACAGGTATTACGTGTAGAGCAGAGTGAACAACATTTGAGCGAGCATTTTGATAACTACACGATCCGGTGAACTCTATTAACTTCGGTAATGTGTGTAAATACCATAAACTGGCTACGTGTGTGATTGTGGTGCGCGTGTGAACTTTACATTGTGTTGCCACTTAGTACGGACTTGGCAGAATTAACTGTGATCTTTATCGTAAAAATACACCTGAAAATTTACATTGCCAAGTTAAAACTTTTATTTCAATAGCTAGCCACATCCCATTTACCGGACAATTCTATGTATGTTGCGACCTGCAATAGACAGTAGTGGTCTAGTATTTTCTACTACAGCTTTTAGCTAGACAAATGAACATTGCTGGACACTGGCAGGGCGGTAAAAAGTAACGTGCCGTGCCGCACAGTATTACCGAGAACTTTGCCGTCTGCACCATGTCTGGTATGGTACATACTCTGGTGTCCAAAACTAAAGTAACAAACCGCTATTTCCCCGTTATGTGTCTAATTCACGATATAAACATACAAACTGTCCACATACGTCAATACGATCGCATTCTGTACGGAAGACGGCATTCCGGTCAACGGACAGTCACGCCGACGTTGCCATCAGGGAACCTATCAGACAGGGTAGTGTTTGCCAGGTAGTCGCACTTCCACAATCGCTGTGTAAACAGTCACAGACGGTGCAGTATGGCAGAGAGAAGACGCCAACAGCTTCTCTGCGGTGGACCGTAGGAAGATTGGAAACAGGGCAGGCGCAAACTGATGTGGCCCGATGGCTTCATGTGAATTATTTTGTTACTCGGATGTGCCGACATTTTATAGAGTCCGAAGTTGTATCCCGACGTCGAGGGCAGGGCCGACCACGTGTAACATCAGAAAGAGAAGACCGTTCTTTGGCCATAAGGGCATTACGGTACAACCTCAGTACTGCACTGCAACTACAATCTGACCTCGTAGCATCCATTGGATGCGTTGTATCGAGATAACTGATGTACAGAAGGCTTCGGCACAGTGAACTTCCCTGTCGGAGACCTACTGTATGTGTACCTCTGACGCTTCTGCACAGAAGGAAACATTTGGAGTCATCGACACGCCATCTGGACGGTGGAACAGTGAGCCAATGTTCCTTTCACAGATGAGTCACAATTTCGTCTGGAGAGTGATTCTTGACGGATTCGCACCTGGAGGGAACGTGGAACACGATTTCGGGACCAAACATTGTGGAAAGAGATCGACATCGAGGAAGAGGCCTAATGGTGTACCCAGGGATTATGTTGAGAGCTCGAACACCTCTTCGTGAAACTGTACACTGTGTGATCAGGAGTATCCAGACACCTTCAAAAACATACGTTTTTCATATTAGGTGCATTGGTCTGCCACCTACTGCCAGGTACTCCATATCAGTGACCTCAGTAGTCATTGGACGTCATGAGAGAGCATAATGTGGCGCTCCGCGGAACTCACTGGCTTGGAACGTGGTCAGTTGGTTAGGTGTCACTTATGTCATACGTCTGTATGCAAGATTTCCACACTTCTAAACATCCCTAGGTCCACTGTTTTCCGTGTGATTCTGAAGTGGAAACGTAAAGGGACACGTACAGCACAAAAGCTTACAGGCCGACCTCGTCTGTTGACTGACAGAGACCGCCGACAGTTGAAGAGGGTCGTACTGTGTAATAGGCAGACATCTACCTAGACCATCACACACGAATTCCAAACTGCATCAGGATCCACTGCAAGTACTATGACAGGTAGGCGGGAGGTAAGGAAACTCTTACTTTATGGTCGAGCGGCTGCTCATAAGCCACATATCTCACCGATAAATTCCAAACGACGCCTCGCTTGGTGTAAGGAGCGTAAACATTGGACGACTGAACAGTGTAGAAACGTTGTATGTAGTGACGAATCACGGTACACTACGTGGCGATCCGATGGCAGGGTATGGCTGTAGAGAATGCTCTGTGAACATCATCTGCCAGTGCGTGTAGCGCCAACAGTAAAATTCGGAGGCGGTGGTGTTATGATGTGGTCGTGTTTTTCATGGAGGGGGCTTGCACCCCTTGTTGTTTTACGTGGCACTATCACAGCACAGGCCTAATTTGATGTTTTAAGCACCCGCTGATGAAGAGCAATTCGGGGATGGCTATTGTATCTTTCAACACGATTGAGCACCTGTTCATAATGCACGACCTGTGGCGGAGTGGTAACACGACAATAACATCCCTGTAATGGACCGGCCTGCACGGAGTCCTGACCTGAATCCTATAGAACACCTTTGGGATGTTATGGAACGCCGACTTCATGGCAGGCCTCACCGACCGACATCGGTGTCTCCCCTCAATGCGGAATTCCGTGAAGAATAGGCTGCCATTCCCCAGGAAACCTATCACCTGACTGAACGTATGCCTGCGAGAGTGGAAGCTGTCATCATGGTTAAGGGTGGGCCAACAGCATACCGATGGAGGGCGCTACGAACTTGTAAGTCATTTTCAGCCAGGTGTCCGGATACTTTTGATCACGTAGTGTATGTGTGAATGGGCAAGGTGTAGCTGCTGTCAGGTGTTGTGACGAGTTGTTCGGACCATTGTATACAGTCTCTCCTTGGAAAAACTAGAATGCAACTCAGTTTTTAGTAAATGACTAAATGAATTAAGAATTTAATTAGTCTTTTTTAAGTCATTATTCTTCTGACTGGCTTGACGCGGCCCGCCACGAATTCTCCTCCTGTGCCTGCCTCTTCATCTCAGAGTAGGACTCACATCCTGCGTCCTGAATTACTCGCTGGGTGTATTCCAATCTCTGTCTTCCCCTATAGTTTTTACTCTCTACAACGCCCTCTAGTAGTACAGTATCGTCCAAAGATCGCAGTGCCGCATCAAAGTAGGCAATGCGAATCGGTACCACAGACATTAGAGAGGCATCGCTGCAATTCACAAGGAGCAATGGGAGGCACTCCAGAGGACTACGCCTCGCTCTCAGCTTAGCAGCGCCATCTTGTGAGATCAATATAGTGTCAAACGTGCAAGATCACACTATATCTATAACACTCAACACTATCATGTAGGGCAGTGACTGTTAAAGTTTTTGATGAAATGTGCTTTCATAAACGCATTTTGAACTGCAAGCGAACTGTTTGTTAAATTGTGCATAAAGTGATGGTTTACAGTCCGTGATAGTTGTAAATTATCAAGCAGCCCTGGGCAAAGATGTGTGTCAAAGTGAGGCTTTTGTTCATTTATATACACTGATGAGCCGAAACATTATGCATTCGAGGGTTGGATTCCCTCACCATGCGTGGAAGAGCACCAACCGTGCCCGTCGTGTTGTTGCCCGTCTGCACGCCATCACTGCTGCCCGCCGTCCGATCCTCGCCGCCGCCGACGCCGCCGTCTCCCTGTGCTCGCCGCCACCCAGTGCTCGTCGCCGCCACCCGTTTTAGTTCCTTTTGTACTTCGGCGACTCCTGTCGCCTGTGGGCACTGCCTGCAATCAAGGACACCCCAACTACCATCATCATCTACACCTCCCCTTCACCTGCCCCCACTGTAATATCATGGAGTGCTTCCTCTGGGATTAACCCGTCTCATCCACCTCCCCTACTCAAGGTCTCCTCCCCATCTATCTCCTCCTCATCACTGTATCCCCATCTGTATGTCAATCCTGCTCCTGCTCCTGCCCCTGCTCCCGCTCCTGCCTCTGCCCCTGCTCCAACCCCCCCCCCTCCCATTCCAGTCGCCGCCGAGACGACTTTACCCCCCCTCCCCCCTGCAACTACCCCTGCTTCCCTGCCCGAGTCACCGCCCACCGCGCCACAGTCGCCGCCACAGAGCTCCCTACGCTCTCACCTGGTGCTACTGCCTCACAGGAGGGCCAAGCCTCCCTCCACCTCCTCATCCATCCATCATCCCTCCTCCAAGGTAACACCCACAAAAAAAATCTTCCAAACGGCCCAGTGGTGACCTCTTCTCTAATCCCTCATCGAAAAAGTCACTGCCCGCCCCACCTCTCACTGACCCTGCCATGGATACCACCCCACCTCCCTCCTCTCCAGCCACCTCCGTGTACACCTTCGTCCTAGCCAACACTGATCCGAAATTCCTGGATGCCCGCACCCTCACCCTTGAAATCCGGAAGTACATCCCCAATGCACCCATCACCCAACTTATCCCTTGCACAGAATCTGTTCTCATCAAGTCTCCCTCTTTCCCTACTGATCTCCTCCGGCCCCTCACCCGCATCACCTTTGGGCCCCATGCATCCCTCACCCCATTCCTTACATCCTCCTCTCCTCATCAGCCCCAACCATCTCGTCAGCCGCCAACCCTCACCACTGTCATCACGAAACTTAGCCCTGTGGTCACGGTGACTGAACGCCCACCCCACTCTGGAAGTCCACTCAGCCCGCCATATTTACAAAAACTCTGGCTCTACTTTCCTCATGCGTATATTTACAGAGTCCACCTCTTCCATCGACCACCTCCTCATGCAGGGAGCCATGATTTTCAACCGCTGCCACCCTGTTGCACCATCCTGTTCCCCTCCTCAATCCTACCGCTGCCAGTGCTGTCTCCAGTACAATGACCACCTCACCTAAAACTGCAAGAACCCGCCCCCGTCACCTACCCCCATTGTAAAGCCTCCTACTTCCTTAAACAATGTCCCAACCACGCCTCCCTCCCTTCCTGCAACACCTGCAACGAACCTCACCCCACCTATTCCTCCAAATGCAAAGCCAAACCCCCTCCTACCCACCCTGAACTCACTGTCCCCGTTCGCCCCATCGACCCACCCAATCAACCTAACAATTACCTCCACCCTCCCCCTACAGCAGAAGACATCATCTGGTTCCTCACCATCGTCCTGCAGAACATCCACCCCTTCCAGCGCCCCCACACTCTCCAGCAGATTTCCCTTGCTGCCTGCTCTGTTTTCCACTTAAACACCTATGCCACCTACTACCACAACCAGGCCCACTTTACCTTCACCCACCTCGACACCCTTGTTTTAAGCCCCTCTCTCCCTGCATCCTTCCCACCTCCAACCTCCTGGCGCATCAACAGTATCGTCTCCTCTATCTCAACATTCGCTCCCTCCCTGCAAACAAATAACTCTTCATGCATACCCTCTCCCAGCACCAGGTTGACTCCTTCATCCTTAATGCAACTCTCCTGCAACCTCACCATGTTGTCCGCACCTCCCCCTATATCCTTCACCACACTAACAATCCCCTTCACCTAGCCCGAGGTGGGGTCGCTATAGGCCACCTCAAGCATCTCCCTGTCCGACCACAACCCCTCCTCAATGACCCGACTGAACACCTTCTCCTCAGCCTATTTTTTTCCCTCCCTCACCATGACCTGTGCCACTATCTATATCTGCCCCACAGCTCCTCTCCCTTTTGACTTCATTTCCCATGTTGACCATACCTTCTCCACCTCTGTGATCGCCGCTGACCTCAACATCCACAGCTGTGACCCTGCCACCCTTCGGTGGTGGCATCAGTTCCTTGCCACCCTCCATGGTGACCTTGTTCCTCTCCCACAGCACACCCGTCCTGAAAGTAACTCCACCCCCGATGTTATCCTCGCTTCCCCCCAACCTCCTTGGTCGTATCGCTGTTGATGTCCTCAATCCCGTTGGTAGTGACCATCTCCCTGTCCTTCTCACCATCTCCTCTACCCGTCCCACCCCTCCAGCCACCCACCCAGCTGCCCCTCTGAAGTCTGTCCATGACTATCGCTGTGCCAATTTTGATGCCTACCGGGAATCCATTGCCTTACAGATCGAAAGCCACCCCCTCACCTTTCACCACCCTCCTGACATCACCCATGCCTCTTCCTTCCTTCAGAAGACCATCACTGACGCTGTGGAATCTCATGTCCCTACAAAACTCCTCCACCCTCACTGCTCTACACTTCCTCCACAGGCCGTCCTTCCTCTGCGTGAATCCCGCAGGCTCTACCGCTCCTTCCTCCGCACCTGTGACTGGGATACCCCTCTCTGGTTCTATAAAGCCCTACAAATCCTCGAACGCCATGCACTCTGCCTCGCCTTCCATATCCACCTTCTGTCTCCCATGCGCATCCTCTACAGCCCCATCCCCTTCCCTCACCTTTTCCTTTTCCTTGGACACACTATATATTGTCCGTCGCCTTGATCCCCCTCACCCCTGGTGTCTCCCTTCCTCTCCACCCCAAACCAGTTGCCGTGCCTTTACCGTTGTGTCACACCCTATCTCCATCTCCACACACTCCATCTCCTTTCCCAAGGCAACTTTCACCATCTATCCCTCCCAGATGATGAGCTTCGCCCTGACATCTACCCTTTGTACCAACCCCATTTTCCTGCCTCCTCTTCAGGGCTCCCTCTCCTCCCCCTCCCTCCTCCTGAGTCGCTTCCCCCTCCCCTTACTCTGTTTTAAGTTCCCTTTTTTATCGCCTTATGTGTGTAACATTTTAGTCTTGTTTTAGTTGTCATGTCACACCTGAAGAGCGGCGGATTGTGCTGCTGAAGCCCTCCCCTGCCCATTTGGGGCAGGGGAATGAAATCACACTAAAGGAAAGAAAAAAAAACATTATGACCACCTGTGTAATAACTTGTTTGTCCATCATTGGAACGAAATACATCATTTATTCTGCATATCAGGGATCCAACAGATTTTGGTTGGTTTGTGTGGGTATGTGGCATTAGATATCTACACACTGGTCTCGTAATGCACTTAAATAATGGGATGCTCATCTGTGTACAAGGTGATGGCACCCAACAAAGACCCAGATGGGTTCCTTAGGATTTGCATAAGGTGAATTTGGTCGCCTAGAAATCAAAGTGAGCTCACTACAATGCTCCTCAAATCACTGTTGCACGGTTCTAGCTCCGAGACAGATGCAGGTGGATCACAGCTGTCTGCGTGTCTTTGATTACTACCACAGGTCCCACGGATCTGCAGGAAATTGTCTCCCATTGTACAATCCTGCCCCCACCAGCCTGAGTCCCGTCGAGCGCTGCACTTTTTGACCCATCGTTCACCTCGATGACGGCGTTTGTGGACACAACCATCGACGCAGTGTATCAAAAATTTGATTCATTCAAAGAGCCGACAGGTTTCTGTTGAGCCACTGTCGAATCCTGATGGTCCCATGCGTGTTGCAATCGTAACTGACTGTCGTTGGGTCAACAAGTAAACACGTAAGGGTGGTATCCAATGGAGCTCCACGATCAACAATGCAGTATGAACGATGTGCTCCGAAACACTTGTGCATGCACCAGCATGGTGCTCTTTCGGCAGAGATGCCACTGATCACCATCTTTGGTACTTTACCGA
This sequence comes from Schistocerca nitens, assembly GCF_023898315.1. Classification (NCBI taxonomy): domain Eukaryota; kingdom Metazoa; phylum Arthropoda; class Insecta; order Orthoptera; family Acrididae; genus Schistocerca; species Schistocerca nitens. Next base: position 1,228,117,113 of record NC_064614.1, read on the forward strand.
GCAGAGAGCCCTCCGACCCAAATGTGAACAGTTGGGAACGTCCAACCACTTAGTGCCCAGTGATCGTTTCATTGTCATTCGACTTCTTTCTGTAGATGCTCACGACACTAGCATGTCAAAATTCGACCATCTTTGTTGTTTCCGAGATACTCGTTCACAGGATCTGCTTAGTGATAATGTAATGGCAACTTCTGCCACCGAGCATATCAGGATGGGGAAGAGGTATAAGGCACCATTTTAAGACTCGTCTGAGCTTTCCAAGTGATTTATTGTTTCTAACTACAGTGCCATGTTCCCCTCGATCTGCGTCACCAGATCCCGCAATCCTGAGGACACCACTTGCTGTTTGAAAAACGGCTTGGCTCGGAATGGCTGCCTCAGCGACCCGTGCGTGTACTGTGCGTCGGCCTCGTATGCCAGCGGAGTTGCAGCATCATCAGGATGCTAGCAGTCGACTCAGAGGTTTGCATCCCTGCCGACTCAGCGCCGTTCGGTGTGAGCCGTAGGTGGCCAGCTGCATGATTCTCGCTGGCGTGACTGAGATCGCAGTGAGAACAAGCGCCTATGATCCGGCATCCGAATCTGCAACCCTCACCTCAGGATGCCTCTGGCGCGTGTTGGAAGCCAGGGCGACTGCCTGCAGTAGCGAGCTGTGGAGTGGCGCGCCACTGGCTGGCTAGGGACCCCACGCTGGCGTCAGAGGGTGGATCGAGCGACCCGCCGTGGACTGGAATGCTGGCACCCATCTGCTGCTGCGTGTAGCTGGTGGTGTGACACGCCCTGCCATCCTGGAGAGCTGTCACACTTGAGAGAATCTCATTATAAACCGGCACCTATTTATACGTGACTGTGCACCTCTGTTTTGCCACGCATGCCTCGTCTCATAGCGTACTCATAGCACACTGGGTTGGTTCAAAAACGGTGCAAATGGCTCTGAGTACAGGGTGATTCAAAAAGAATACCACAACTTTAGGAATTTAAAACTCTGCAACGACCAAAGGCAGAGCTAAGCACTATCTGTCGGCGAATTAAGGGAGCTATAAAGTTTCATTTAGTTGTACATTTGTTCGCTTGAGGCGCTGTTGACTAGGCGTCAGCGTCAGTTGATGCTAAGATGGCGACCGCTCAACAGAAAGCTTTTTGTCTTATTGAGTACGGCAGAAGTGAATCGACGACAGTTGTTCAGCGTGCATTTCGAACGAAGTATGGTGTTAAACCTCCTGATAGGTGGTGTATTAAACGTTGGTATAAACAGTTTACAGAGAATGGGTGTTTGTGCAAAGGGAAAAGTTCTGGACGGCCGAGAACGAGTGATGAAAATGTAGCACGCATCCAGCAAGCATTTGTTCGCAGCCCAGGAAAATCGACTCGCAGAGCTAGCAGAGAGCTGCAAATTCCACAATCAACTGTATGGAGAGTCCAACGAAAAAGGTTAGTTATGAAACCTTATCGTCTGAAATTGGTTCAAGCGCTGTCTACAGCTGATAAGATTAAAAGAATCGATTTCTGTGATTTTATCCTTGCTCAAATGGAAACAGATGAATCTTTCGTTTCAAAGATTGTGTTTAGTGATGAAGCAACTTTCCACACTAACGGGAAAGTCAACCGTCACAATGTCTGTATTTGGGGCACTGAGAATCCACGGGAAACAACTCAGTATGAACGTGACTCGCCTAAGGTGAACGTTTCCTGTGCCATTTCAGCCAATAAAGTTTTTGGTCCCTTTTTCTTTGAAGGTGCTACTGTAACTGGACTACAGTATCTGCAGATGTTAGAGAACTGGCTGTTCCCTCAGCTCGAACAAGAAGCACAACAATTCATATTTCAGCAGGATGGAGCGCCACCACATTGGCACTTATCTGTCCGTAACTACCTGAACGTCAACTACCCGAGGCGATGGATCGGCCGCCAGGCAGCCCGTGACAGAGCACTTCATCACTGGCCTCCAAGAAGCCCTGATCTTACCCCCTGCGATTTTTTCATATGGGGGTATGTTAAGGATATGGTGTTTCGGCCACCTCTCCCAGCCACCATTGATGATTTGAAACGAGAAATAACAGCAGCTATCCAAACTGTTACGCCTGATATGCTACAGAGAGTGTGGAACGAGTTGGAGTATCGGGTTGATATTGCTCGTGTGGAGGGGGCCATATTGAACATCTCTGAACTTGTTTTTGAGTGAAAAAAAAACCTTTTTAAATACTCTTTGTAATGATGTATAACAGAAGGTTATATTATGTTTCTTTCATTAAATACACATTTTTAAAGTTGTGGTATTCTTTTTGAATCACCTTGTATTATGGGACTTAACATCTGAGGTCATCAGTCCCCTAGAACTGCCCGAGGCAAGATTCCAACCTGCGACCGTACGGGTTGCGCGGTACCAGACTGAAGCGCCTAGAACCGCTCGGCCACACCGGCCGGCTCACTGGGTTGGTCAGTGGGCCCCTTCTGCCTGTGATTTGCGACATGCAAAACCATTACATATACTCTTTCAGCAATTTGATGGCCCTGTGGCCTTCATTCTACTTCGCAACTGTTGGTAACTCACTGCAAACTGGCCCTCACCTGGCTGTAACTTGTGCTCTGAATATTGCAGAAAACTAAATTTTCCTAACCTAAACGGTGGTTCCGCTACAATGAATAGTCTTCCTTTTGTCAAAGTTGCTTATCTCATTAGATTTCTCCATTTGTAACCCATATCTTCGCTAGGGTGATTCCCCTGTCTGTGTCTGCTCCACTTACATACTTTTGTTACAGCGTCAAGTGCCCACAAAGCCACCAGGTGGCATCCAACGTCATGGTGGGCAGTGGTCGTAATTTTTTGGCTGATCACTGTGATAGAGTTAACTAATATTGTTCTGTCTTGCTTATAAATGAATTATCTACCAGAGCAGTCAAAGAACCTACAGTTGTGGCCGGTTGATCGTTGTTCAGTCTGATCACAACAAGTACCACGGAGATTATTTCCTAATATGGTAGCACATGTACTCCCATTCTGTCCCTTCTTCAGTAATTTCCATAAGTTCGTTTCTTCATCGATTTTTCCGGAGAACCTCCTCATTTTTTAGCTTACCAGTCCATCTAATTTTCTGCGTGACTACAGTTGTAAATCTCTGGTGAAAATAAACACAGGTGAATTAACTGTAAAAATCATTAGTAATCAAAGAATCACGACTACTATCATATGTGACTACGCAAAAATTTATTTTAGTTGCGGCTGTTGTGGTGATTTTAATCAAATGATTGCACATATTTAAAATAAAAAATCTATTTCAATATAAAGATGTGCTATATGCGAGAAATTACATTTCATTAACGATACTTCAGCAATGTATATTTCCTAAACAGCATTTTGGTGATTAAAACATAGGAATGAGCTATGAACTGCATGTAGAGGAAAGCTAACTATTCCGATTAGCTGAAAATATTCGTAGGGTATATCAATGTAAAATACATTTAACGTCCTTTCACGTTAATGCGACCAACTGTCAAAAGCCAAAATAAACACATTTTGTAGCGCGGACCGCTCTCAGACGTGCAAGAGGAGACACAGTGAGATTCTGGAATGAACCGGCAGGGATGTGGAGCCATTGCATTGGGCAGCTGCGCAGGGTTTCTCGGTTTGGAATCCATGGAGCACACAGCCCGATCAATGTAGTGCCACAGATCTTCGATTGGGGTTAAATTCGGGGAGTTTCGTGGCTAGGAGGTACGGTAAACTTATCGTGGTGTTCTTAGAACTACAGACGTACACTGCGAACTGTGTGACACATTCTGTTGTCTTGCCGGCAGATGCCATCGTGCCGAGGAGAAACAAACTGCATATAGAGGTGGGAATGGTCTCAAAATTTAAGGAATTCTGTTACCTAGATAGCAAAATGACCAGTGACGGACAGAGCAAGGAGGACATCAAAAGCAGAGTTGCACTGGCAAAATGGGCATTTCTGGCCAAGAGAGATCTACTAGTATCTAACATAGGCCTTAATGTGAGGAAGAAACGTCTGAGAATGTTCTATGGAGTACAGAATTGTATGGTAGTGAAACCTGGAACGTGGGAAAACCGGAACAGAAGACAATCGATGCATTTGAGATGTGGTGCTACAGGCGAATGTTCAAAATTAGGTGGACCGATAAGGTAAGGAACGAGGAGGTTCTACGCAGAATCGTATAGGAAACGAATATGTGGATAACACTGACACGGAGAAGGGGCAGGATGATAGGACAGCTGTAAAGGCATCAGGAAATGACTTCCATGGTATTATAGGCTCTGTAGACGGCAAAAACTGTAGAGGAAGACAGAGATTGGAATACATCCAGCAAATAATTGAGCATGTACGTTGCAACTGTTACTCTCAGATGAAGAGGTTTTCACAGGAGAGGAATTCGTGGCAGACCGCATGAAACCAGTCAGCAGATGATGACTCAAAGAAAAAAAAGAAAACCTTATTTACAGACCTTGTGTCTTCAGTTAAAAAGAGTGTGACACTGCTGCATACGCCACTCTTCACTGTTAATGAAAGAAAGAAAAGAATTTTGTTGTGTGAGAAATTTGTAAGTTATTATCCTAGTTTCATCAATTTGATAACTGTACCAGCAAAAGACTCTTTTCTCATTGCAACTTGCACGCTACTCTATTACAGAGGAAGCAGTGTCCTATATTTTTCATTGCAGTAATACTGGCTGCTCCAGACACAATTACTACAGGATTAGTGATGGGTGGTTGTGTAGACAATGGGGACACAACCTCAAGCTGTCAACCCGGAGTGATGTCAACGCACAGTGGCGCCCGCATTGTCCACACAAATAACAATGGCTCGCTCTAAGCTGTGCCGCGGTCTGCACTGCGACTGCATAATTCACTAACCTGCTGGCGACTTCATTAGCAGCGGGCAAATGCTTGTCCACCACAGCCGTCCGTCCCACCGAAGTGCTCTACACTTGTTCCTCTCCACAATTAAAAGTAGGCTACGATTCTCAACCGAGGGAACCGAGCTGAATCGTTCCTTAAGTACTGTTAATAAATAAATGACCGAAATTTGAGATGTACCCATCATTCGTTGTCTCGACATAAGAGCAAGCCTTCATCAGCAGATTTTCAGATCCACAACTCCTGTGGATTTATTCATACTTACCTAGACTTAAGTAATATAATGTGGAAGTTCCACGAACCCTTTTGTTTGAGATGAAGTGAAACGACTGGAAAAGACACAGACACTTATCGTGATGTATGTTTATTGCAAATCAACACAAAAGAAAAGCATAGTGTTCGACTTCAACGTAGTGTTTCCACCACACAATTGATTAGAATCGAATCATCTGAAACTGTCTCTCTCATCATCCTACTAGCAATTGGTGTAATTCACTGAAAACTTTTCAGAATTGTCCATAACTACTGTTCTCAGCTGCAGTGGCTTCTTTTAGTGTGGCTGCTTGTGACGACAATCTTTTGTGATCAGCCAATCATTTGTTCTGATAGGTGGCTTTTTTTTTTTTTTTTGTCATCAGTCTACTGACTGGTTTGATGCTGCCCGCCACGAATTCCTTTCCTGTGCTAACCTCTTCATCTCAGAGTAGCACTTGCAACCTACGTCCTCAATTATTTGCTTGACGTATTCCAATCTCTGTCTTCCTCTACAGTTTTTGCCCTCTACAGCTCCCTCTAGTACCATGGAAGTCATTCCCTCATGTGTTAGCAGATGTCCTATCATCCTGTCCCTTCTCCTTATCAGTGTTTTCCACATATTCCTTTCCTCTCCGATTCTGCGTAGAACCTCCTCATTCCATACCTCATCAGTCCACCTAATTTTCAATATTCGTTTATAGCACCACATCTCAAATGCTTCGATTCTCTTCTGTTCCGGTTTTCCCACAGTCCATGTTTCACTACCATACAATGCTGTACTCCAGACGTACATCCTCAGAAATTTCTTCCTCAAATTAAGGCCGGTATTTGATATTAGTAGACTTCTCTTGGCCAGAAATGCCTTTTTTGCCATAGCGAGTCTGCTTTTGATGTCCTCCTTGCTCCGTCCGTCATTGGTTATTTTACTGCCTAGGTAGCAGAATTCCTTAACTTCATTGACTTCGTGACCATCAATCCTGATGTTAAGTTTCTCGCTGTTCTCATTTCTACTACTTCTCATTACCTTCGTCTTCCTCCGATTTACTCTCAAACCATACTCTGCACTCATTAGATTGTTCATTCCGTTCAGCAGATCATTTAATTATTCTTCACTTTCACTCAGGATAGCAATGTCATCAGCGAATCGTCTCATTGATATCCTTTCATCTTGTATTTTAATTCCACTCCTGAACCTTTCTTTTATTTCCATCATTGCGTCCTCGATGTACAGATTGAAGAGTAGGGGCGAAAGGCTACAGCCTTGTCTTACACCCTTCTTAATACGAGCACTTCGTTCTTGATCGTCCACTCTTATTATTCCCTCTTGCTTGTTGTACATATTGTATATGACCCGTCTCTCCCTATAGCTTACCCCTACTTTTTTCAGAATCTCGAACAGCTTGCTCCATTTTATATTGTCGAACGCTTTTTCCAGGTCGACAAATCCTATGAAAGTGTCTTGGTTTTTCTTTAGCCTTGCTTCCATTATTAGTCGTAACGTCAGAATTGCCTCTCTCGTCCCTTTACTGTTCCTAAAGCCAAACTGATCGTCACCTAGCGCCTTCTCAATTTTCTTTTCCATTCTTCTGTTTATTATTCTTGTAAGCAGCTTCGATGTATGAGCTGTTAAGCTGATTGTGCGATAATTCTCGCACTTGTCAGCTCTTGCCGTCTTCGGAATTGTGTGGATGATGCTTTTCCGAAAGTCAGATGGTATGTCGCCAGACTCATATATTCTACACACCAACGCGAATAGTCGTTTTGTTGCCACTTCCCCCAATGATTTTAGGAATTCAGATGGAATGTTATCCATCCCTTCTGCCTTATTTGACCGTAAGTCCTCCAAAGCTCTTTTAAATTCCGATTCTAATACTGGATCCCCTATCTCTTCTAAATCGACTCCTGTTTCGTCTTCTATCACATCAGACAAATCTTCACCCTCATAGAGGCTTTCAATGTATTCTTTCCACCTATCTGCTCTCTCCTCTGCATTTAACAGTGGAATTCCCGTTGCACTCTTAATGTTACCACCGTTGCTTTTAATGTCACCAAAGGTTATTTTGACTTTCCTGTATGCTGAGTCTGTCCTTCCGACAATCATATCTTTTTCGATGTCTTCACATTTTTCCTGAAGCCATTTCGTCTTAGCTTCCCTGCACTTCCTATTTATTTCATTCCTCAGCGACTTGTATTTCTGTATTCCTGATTTTCCCGGAACATGTTTGTACTTCCTCCTTTCATCAATCAACTGAAATATTTCTTCTGTTACCCATGGTTCCTTCGCAGCTACCTTCTTTGTACCTACGTTTTCCTTCCCAACTTCTGTGATGGCCCTTTTTAGACATGTCCATTCCTCTTCAACTGTACTGCCTACTGCGCTATTCCTTATTGCTGTATCTAAAGTGTTAGAGAACTTCAAACGTATCTCGTTAATCCTTAGTACTTCTGTATCCCACTTCTTTGCGTATTGATTCTTCCTGACTAATGTCTTGAACTTCAGCCTACTCTTCATCACTACTATATTGTGATCTGAGTCTATATCTGCTCCTGGGTACGCCTTACAGTCCAGTATCTGATTTCGGAATCTCTGTCTGACCATGAAGTAATCTAATTGAAATCTTCCCGTATCTCCCGGCCTTTTCCAAGTATACCTCCTCCTCTTGTGATTCTTGAACAGGGTATTCGCTATTACTAGCTGAAACTTGTTACAGAACTCAATTAGTCTTTCTCCTCTTTCATTCCTCGTCCCAAGCCCATATTCTCCTGTAACCTTTTCTTCTACTCCTTCCCCTACAACTGCATTCTAGTCGCCTATGACTATTAGATTTTCGTCCCCCTTTACATACTGCATTACCCTTTCAATATCCTCATACACTTTCTCTATCTGTTCATCTTCAGCTTGCGACGTCGGCATGTATACCTGAACTATCGTTGTCGGTGTTGGTCTGCTGTCGATTCTGATTAGAACAACCCGGTCACTGAACTGTTCACAGTAACACACCCTCTGTCCTACCTTCCTATTCATAACGAATCCTACACCTGTTATACCATTTTCTGCTGCTGTTGATATTACCCGATACTCATCTGACCAGAAATCCTTGTCTTTCTTCTACTTCACTTCACTGACCCCTACTATAGCTAGATTGAGCCCTTGCATTTCCCTTTTCAGATTTTCTAGTTTCCCTACCCCGTTCAGGCTTCTGACATTCCACGCCCCGACTCGTAGAACGTTATCCTTTCGTTGATTATTCAATCTTTTTCTCATGGTAAGCTCCCCCTAGGCAGTCCCCTCCCGGAGATCCGAATGGGGGACTATTCCGGAATCTTTTGCCAATGGAGAGATCATCATGACACTTCTTCAATTACAGGCCACATGTCCTGTGGATACACGTTACGTGTCTTTAATGCAGTGGTTTTCATTGCCTTCTGCATCCTCATGTCGTTGATCATTGCTGATTCTTCCGCATTTAGAGGCAATTTCCCGCCCCTAGGACAAAAGAGTGCCCTGAACCTCTATCCGCTCCTCCGCCCTCTTTGACAAGGCCGTTGGCAGAATGAGGCTGACTTCTTATGCCGGAAGTCTTCGGCCGCCAATGCTGATTATTTATCAAAATGTAGGCAGTGGCGGGGATCGAAGCCGTTTTGATTGTGAATCAAATACGCTACCCCTAGACCACAGGTACAGTTGTACTGTCTGAATTATAAGCGCGCATTGTCATCAAAGATGCTGTGTCGCTGGAGGCTTGCTTGGATTATCTTTGCTTTGCAAGATGCGCGGGAGATGATGCGCACTGTTAATCATGTGATGAGGACACACAGTAGTCGGCAGTGGTGCGTCATGAGTAGTGGTACGGAATAGGTCGAGTGGTGTGGCTGCAGTTACATTCTAAGGAAGAGGAACATTTTGATTTACTCATTAATTAATTGAGACGAGAAAAAACAGTGAAGCATTTTCCGAAGAATAGTTTATTATGATTATTTTGATGAGTAATCGAAAAGAATTTAATTTAAAGTAACTGATTTCAGATTTTTGTACTTTACTGCGTCAGCTTCTAGTTATGCATCCTTGGCTTAGACGTCCTGAGACTTGGGTATAGGGAAAGATAAACAGCCAAGCATAATTTTCAATTTGAATTCAGAGGTAAGAATAACTACTGAATATACAGAGGGGTCCAAAAAAATGTATCCACTGTTTGGAAGTCCTAACTGGCAAAGTAGTTCACGGAGTTGTCTCATCTTTGGTAGTGTAATAGTTTGTAGTTCCAGTAATTGCCACACAAGCGTTGTATTTCGTTGTTTTGTATTGTCAGATGACAGTCGCCAGATAGTCATTGTATTGTTCTTAGTTGCACCGAGTTACTCGATAAACATGGCTGGCGCAAGGCTTACACTCGATGAAAGGAGGTCAATGGTACAGTAAATCGCCACAATTGCATCTCCTGGGCCGCCGAAAATCCGAAAGTCCATGTAGACAAAGCCGTGAATTTGCCAGAAGTAAATGTGTGGTGTGGGTTGTCTTACCGGGTCTTGATTGGGCCATTCTTCTTTGATGGCACAGTTACCGGTGCGGTGTACCTTCAGAAGCTTCAGACATCCATTTTACAAACCACCCGAGACTTGTATGGAGAAGGAAGAATTTACTTTCAACGAGATGGTACCCCAGCCCTCTATTAAAATCGTGTTAGGGCGTATATCGACAAAAATCTAGGCAGTAGAGGTGCTGTGGAGTATCCACCATGTTCCCCAGACCAAACTCCGCTGGACTTTTACCTGTGGGGAACACTAAAGGACGTCGTTCATCGACAAAAGCCACGCACATTGGATGAACTTCGAGAATCCGTCGTACATTCATGTGCAAATATCCAACTGAACACGTTGCAGTCAGTAGTTCGTGCTGCAGTTCGACGGCATCGTTTGTGTGTGGATGTTAATGGTGACTATTTCGAACACGTACAGTGATATCTTTAAGTTGGACTTTAAGCCACACTTTCAGCAGAAATGAGACAACTCCGTCAATTGGTTTGCAAGTTATGGACTTTTAAGCAGTGGATACGATTTTTTGGACCCCTCTGTACAATGTTATTTTTACGCGTTGCATATTGAAAAGATCTCATTTGGTCTTACAGACTACTTACGTTTGTCCACTCAAGGACTGTATTTTTGGTGTATTAAAGTTTGTGAAGTTAAGAAAGAGAGAATTTTTCGATATAGAACTTTCCTAGTCAGAAAACTAATTACTTTGACGTTATAATTTATCTCAAGTCATTGTCCGCATCAAAAGTCTATGCCAATATGTGAGCTATCACTTTTACATACTCAGATTTGTTATGAACCAAGTATGCTTTGCCTTTTTTTTAATGGGAGCGCATTGCACCAAGCGCATCTCAGTAGTTATTTAGTTGGTCAGCAAATGTGACGCTCTTTCAAAACAAGACTAGTGGCACGGTGTTTCCATTGTGCAACAGGTAAACCAAAATTAAATAATAAAAAAAGGGAACCATGAATTTTTCATGGGTCAGTCCATCAGCTTAAAAATTTCATGATTCACAGTGTTGAATTCAGACAGCATTCTTGTCATTAGAAATGTTTAAACAGACACGGAACCAGATAGACACTTTCAGTCTACTTTCTCGCAGTCTAATTTTACATTTCATTCTCCCATCGAATTCTAATGTTCAAAGGGTATCAGTTTCTAAGTTTAATGATTCACAGTGTTGAATTCAGACTGTATTGTTGCCATTACAAATGTTTAAACACACACGGAACTAGATAGACACTTTCAAGCTACTTTCTCGCAGTCTTATTTCGCATTTCATTCTCACACCGAATTCTTATGTTCAAAGCTTACGAATTCCTATGCTGAAAGGCATATTTCAGGGCATGTGTAAGAAAATGGTTTTTGTAAAGGACTGAACCAAACTGAAACAAGGATAAAACTGTAGAAAACATACAAAAACGAAAATCACGTCAAAAAAGTGAAAATCAGGCAGAATCTTGTACATTTTACATACACACTGAAGAGCCAAAGGAACTGGTACACCTGCCTAACATGGGGAAGGCCCACCTCGAGCACGCAGGAGTGCCGCAACACAACGGTGTATGGACTCGACTAATGTCTGAAGCAGTGCTGGAGGGAGCTAACACCATGAATCCTGCACGGCTGTTCATAAATCCGTAATAGTAAGAGGTGGTGGAGTGCTCATCTGCAGAGCATGTTGCAAGGCATCCCAGATAAGCTAGATAATGTTCACGTCTATAGAGTCTGGTGGCCATCGGAACTGAACTCTGAAGAGTGTTCCTGGAGCCACCTTTTAGAAATTTGGAACGTGTGGGGCCTCGCATTGTCCTGCTGGAATTACTCAAGTCCGTCGGCACGTACAATGGACGTGAATGGATGCAGATGCTCAGACAGGATGGTTACATACGTGTCACCTGTCAGATTTGTATCTAGACGTGTCAGGGGTCCCATATCACTCCAATTGCACAAGCCTTGCACTATTACAGAGCCTCCACCAGCTTGAAGAATCCCCTGCTGACATGCAGGGCCCATGGATTAATGAGGCTGTCCCCATATCCGAACACGTCCATCCGCTCGATACAATCTGAAACTAGATTGGTCCGACCAGGCAACTACTTTCTAGTCATCAACAGTCCAATCTCGGTGCTGACGGGCCCAGGCGAGGCGTAAGGCTATATGTCGCGCAGATCAAGCCTACAAGAGTAGGCCTTCGGCTCCTAAAGTCCGTATCGATGATGTTTCGTTGAATGGTTCGCTCGCTGACACTTGTTGATGGCCCTGCAGTGAAATCTGCAACGAACTGCAGAAGGGGTTAACTTTTGTCACGCTGAACGATTCTCTTAAGTCGTCGTTGGTTCCGTTCTTGCGGGATCTTTTTTCGGGCGCAGCGATGTCGGAGATTTGATATTTTACCGGATTTCTGATATTCACGGTACACCCGTGAAACGGTCGTAAGGGAAAATCCGCAGCTCATCGCTACCTCGAAGGTGCTGTGTCCCATCGCTCATGCGCCGATTGTAACACCACGTTCAAACTCACTTAAATTTTGATAACCTGCCATTGTATCAGCAGTCACCGATATAACATCAGCGCGGGCCCTTGTTGTCTCACATAGGCGATGCCGACCGCAGCGCTGTATGCTGCCTATTTACATATCTCTGTATTAGAATAGGTGTGCCTGTACCAATTTCTTTGCCGTTTCAGTGTATTCTGAGGAAGTGGCTCGTGCCGATTTACTGATTAACTATTTACACGAGAAAAGAAATTGAAGCATTCTGAGAAGAATATTTTATTACGATTATTTTAATGATCAAAAGGAAAGCATTTAATTTTTAGGTAATTGATTTCAGATTTTTGCACTTTATCGTGGTAGCTTGCAGTTACGCATTCTTGGTTCAGCCACAAAGAGACTTCGGTATAGGAAAAGGTAAAAAGTCAAGCATAATTTTCAATTTGAATTTGGAGGTAAGAGTAACTACTGAATATATAATGTTATTTTTACGCGTTGCATTTTCAAAATATCTCATTTGATCTTACAGACTACTTACGTTTGTCCACTCAGCAACTGCATTTTTTGTGAAGTAAAGAAAGAGAGAATTTTTCAATATAGAACTTTCCTAGTCAGGAAAATAATTACATTTGATGTTATAATTTATCCCAAGTCGTTGTACGCATCCAAAGTCCATACTAAAGTATGAGTTACCACTTTTACTTATTCAGATTTGTTATGAACCAAGTAATGCTTTGCCTATTTTTTTTTTTTTTTAAATGGGAGCACATTGCACGAAGCGCATCTCAGTAGTTATTTAGTCGCTCAGCAAATGCAACGCTCTTTCAAGACAAGAGCGGTGGCACTGTGTTTCCATTGTAAAACAAGTAAGCCAAAATTAAATAACAAAAAAAAAGGCAAATGTAATTTTACCATTGCCTGTCTATCAGTTTATAAGTTCAATGATTCACAGTGTTGAATTCAGAGAGTATTCTTGCAAATACGAATGTTTAAACAGACAGGAAACCAGACAGGCACTTTCAAGCTACTTTCGGATTTTGCAATACAGAGATTTAGGAACCAGGTTTTAAAATGTAAGACATTTCCAGGGGCAGATGTGGACTCTGACCACAATCTATTGGTTATGAACTGTAGATTAAAACTGAAGAAACTACAAAAAGGTGGGAATTTAAGGAGATGGGACCTGGATAAACTGAAAGAACCAGAGGTTGTACAGAGTATCAGGGAGAGCATAAGGGAACAATTGACAGGAATAGGGGAAATAAATACAGTAGAAGAAGAATGGCTAGCTCTGAGGGATGAAGTAGTGAAGGCAGCAGAGGATGATGTATATAAAAAGACGAGTGGTAGTAGAAATCCTTGGGTAACAGAAGAAATATTGAATTTAATTGGTGAAAGGAGAAAATATAAAAATGCAGTAAATGAAGCAGGCAAACAGAAATACAAGCGTCTCAAAAATGAGATTGACAGGAAGTGTGAAATGGCTAAGCAGGGATGGCTAGAGGACAAATGTAAGGATGTAGAGGCTTATCTCACTAGGGGTAAGATAGATACTGCCTACAGGAAAATTAAAGAGACCTTTGGAGAAAAGAGAACCACTTGTATGAATATCAAGAGCTCAGATGGAAACCCAGTTCTAAGCAAAGAAGGGAAGGCAGAAAGGTGGAAGGAGTATATACAGGGCATTGTACTTGAGGACAACATTATGGAAATGGAAGAGGATGTAGATGAAGATGTTGTGTCTAGCTCATAAAGCATAGACACAATGAGGTAGCTAGGTGCACGCTAAACTAACGCAGACGGGCTTGAAGTTCTGGAACATGAGACTTATTAATGAATAAGAAGAAAAGTACGTAGATGTTACTTAACTTTTATTCTCTTGTTGGAATACATCTCTTGAATAGTAGTTAGCTATAAGCACTGATACAACTGGCGCCTTGCTAGGTAGTAGCTATGGACTAAGCTGAAGGCTATTCAATCTGTCTCTCGGCAAATGAGAGGAAAGCTTCGTACGTCTGGTCGCAAGCTATGTCGTCCGTACAACTGGGGCGAGGTCTAGTCCGTGTCTTGTGACCTGCCATGTGGTGGCGCTAGGATTGCGATTGCACAGTGGCGACACGCGGGTCCGACATGTACTACAGGACCGCGGCCGATTTAAGTTACCACTTAGCAAGTGTGGTGTCTGGCGGTGACACCACAGAAGATGAAATGGGAGATGCGACATTGCGTGAAGAGTTCGACAGACCAATGAAAGACCTGAGTCGAAACAAGGCCCCTGGATTAGACAACATTCCATTAGAACTTCTGACGACCTTGGGAGAGCCAGTCCTGACAAAACTCTACCAACTGGTGAGCAAGATGTATGAGACAGGCGAAATACCCTCAGACTTCAAGAAGACAATAATAATTCCACTCCCAAAGAAAGCAGGTGTTGACAGATGTGAAAATTACCGAACTATCAGTTTAATAAGTCACAGCTGAAAATTACTAACACGAATTCTTTACAGACGAATGGAAAAACTGGTAGAAGCTGACCTCGGGGAAGATCAGTTTGGATTCCGAAGAAATGTTGGAACACGTGAGGCACTACTGAACTTACGACTTATCTTAGAAGAAAGATTAAGGAAAGGCAAACCTACGTTTCTTCCATTTGTAGACTTAGAGAAAGCTTTTGACAATGTTGACTGGAATACTCCCTTTCAAATTCTGAAGAGGGCAGGGGTAAAATACAGGGAGCGAAAGGCTATTTACAATTTGTACAGAAACCAGATGGCAGTTATAAGAGTCGAGGGGCACGAAAGGGAAGCAGTGGTTGAGAAGGGAGTGAGACAGCGTTGTAGCCTCTCCCCGATGTTATTCAATATGTATATTGAGCAAGCAGTGAAGGAAACAAAAGAAAAGTTCGAAGTAGGTATTAAAATCCATTGAGAAGAAATAAAAACTTTAACGTTCGCTGATGACATTGTAATTATCAGAGACAGCAAAGGACTTGGAAGAGCAGTTGAACGGAATGGACAGTGTCTTGAAAAGAGGATATAATATGAACATCAACGAAAGCAAAACAAGGATAACGGAATGTAGTCGAATTAAGTCTGGTGATGCTGAGGGAATTAGATTAGAAAATGAGACACTTAAAGTAGTAAAGGAGTTTTGCTATTTGGGGAGCAAAATAACTGATGATGGTCGAAGTAGAGGGGATATAAAATGTAGACTGGCAATGGCAAGGAAAGCGTTTCTGAAGAAGAGAAATTTATTAACATCGAGTATAGATTTAAGTGTCAGGAAGTCGTTTCTGAAAGTATTTGTATGGAGTGTAGCCATGTATGGAAGGGAAACGTTGACGATAAATACTTTGGACAAGAAGAGAAAATAAGCTTTCGAAATGTGGTGCTACAGAAGAACGCTGAAGATTAGATGGGTAGATCACATAACTAATGAGGATGTAGTGAATTGAATTGGGGAGAAGAGGAGTTTGTGGCACAACTTGATAAGGCGAAGGGACCGGTTTGGTAGGACATGTTCTGAGGCATCAGGGGATCACAAATTTAGCATTGGAGGGCAGCGTGGAGAGTAAAAATCATAGAGGGAGACCAAGAGATGAATACACTAAGCAGATTCAGAAGGATGTAGGTTGCAGTAAGTACTGTGAGATGAAGAAGCTTGCACAGGATAGACTAGCATGGAGAGCTGCATCAAACCAGTCTCAGGACTGAAGACCACAACAACAACAATCTTGCCATTACAAATGTTTAAACAGACAGGAAACCGGACAGGCACTTTCAAGCTACTTTCGGATTTTGCTATACATTCTCGCAATCGAATTTTATAAGTTTAATGATTCACTGTGTTGAATTCAGAGAGTATTCTTGCCATTACGAATGTTTAAACAGACAGGAAACCAGACTGGCACTTTCAAGCTACTTTCGGATTTTGCTATACCTTCTCGCAGTCGAATTTTTGACTGGAAAGTTTACAAATTCCTGTGTTGAGAGTTTAGTTTTTCAACAACAATATTATTAATTTTGTTAAGTTAACTTTCAGTATAATTTATTATGATAGGGAAGGCCACATTTCACAAACTACAAGTAATCAAACTTGTAACGTATAACAACAATATTATTAATTTTATTAAAATAACTTTCAGTATAATTTAGTATGATAGTGAAGGCCACGTTTCAGTATATATGCAAGAAAATCATGTTTGTAAAAGAGTGAACCACATCGACTTTGGGATAGAACTGCAGAAAACATACGAAAACGAAAATAACTACAAAGAATACCACAACTTTAGGAATTTAAAACTCTGCAACGACAAAAGGCGGAGCTAAGCGCTATCTGTCGGCGAATTAAGGGAGCTATAAAGTTTCATTTAGTTGTACATTTGTTCGCTTGAGGCGCTGTTGACTAGGCGTCAGCGTCAGTTGATGCTAAGATGGCGACCGCTCAACAGAAAGCTTTTTGTGTTATTGAGTACGGCAGAAGTGAATCGACGACAGTTGTTCAGCGTGCATTTCGAACGAAGTATGGTGTTAAACCTTCTGATAGGTGGTGTATTAAACTTTGGTATAAACCTGAACGTCAACTACCCGAGGCGATGGATCGGCCGCCAGGCAGCCCGTGACAGAGCACTTCATCACTGGCCTCCAAGAAGCCCTGATCTTACCCCATGCGATTTTTTCTTATGGGGGTATGTTAAGGATATGGTGTTTCGGCCACCTCTCCCAGCCACCATTGATGATTTGAAACGAGAAATAACAGCAGCTATCCAAACTGTTACGCCTGATATGCTACAGAGAGTGTGGAACGAGTTGGAGTATCGGGTTGATATTGCTCGAGTGTCTGGAGGGGGCCATACTGAACATCTCTGAACTTGTTTTTGAGTGAAAAAAAACCTTTTTAAATACTCTTTGTAATGATGTATAACAGAAGGTTATATTATGTTTCTTTCATTAAATACACATTTTTAAAGTTGTGGTATTCTTTTTGAATCACCCTTATTGGACTTCAGAAAGAAATGTCCCACGCTAAGGCCATGCCGCAACTAGGGTGGCGTTTCTGTCTGAAGTCAGTGCGTGTTGTGGGTGTCCTCCAGAGACATTTCTAACCTTGCTACTACGGTACAAATAATTACGTCTCCTTTATCCGACTCCGTAGCCGAGACAGTCTGCCTTCGGCAGGGCAACAGAGCGGACGCGTACGTATTGACTTCGTGCGGCGCGCGAGCTCGCCTTGTTTACTTTCTGACGGCCGCTGCTTAAGTGCCGGCTTACCTTGTACGATCCATGGCGAACCGTTACCGTAAATCAACACTCCGATTTACTTTCTGCAACGATTATGCCCGACCCAAAGCACTCGAGGTGGAGCGTTTTCTGCGAGAGGAAGTGAAGATCCCGGCGACCGATATTATCGGCATACATTTGTCCATCGTGAGCAGCACGGTCTATGTGAAAATCATTAACGACGAGGCGTGCGAACGCATACTACGTGAGACCAAACAGGGGCTCCGCTTCTGTCACGCTGATGTCAATGTGGGGGAGGTAACCGTCGACCACGCAGGCTTAGGTACGCGAACGATACGCATTTTCGAATTGTCATTCGAACTTCCTGCTGAGGAAGTCGTCGCGGCACTACGCCCATACGGCACAGTCCATGGCCACACTGCGGAGAAGTGGACACAGTTTCGGACGTATCCTGTCCTAAACGGGGTCCTACAGGTCACCATAGATCTGCGAAGCTACGTCCCGTCCTACTTACAGATCGGCGGATGCCGTGCAATAATCATATACGACGGCCAGCCTCGGACCTGTTCCGGGTGCGGCAAAGAAGGCCACCTTAGATCCGAATGCCTACAACGGCGTATTACGCAACTTCCAGCTGCCGAAGAACCACCCACGTCGCAACCTACAGTGCTACCGGTGACCTATGCCGCTGCTCTAGCTTCTCCTACAGCTTTGCAACGTCGCCCGGTCACCACAAACGACGCCACCAACGAGCCCGACCAGACACCGACGGAGAGCGCCTCGGACGACCCGCCGCCTCGGCCGGCCATCGACGCCGCTCCGAAGATGCCGGCGCAACCAGACGCTGACCCTGGCCTCGGAAACACGATGGAGATCGATTCGCTCATCGTTCCTACAGCGGCCTTTCTGCCAGAACGACGCGACTCCCTTGCGTCGTCTGACACGGAGGGTCGCACAAGGAAACAACGTTCCCCGAAACGTCGCAAGCGAAGACGTCGCACCGTTTCCGGCCAAGAGGAGACGTTACAAGTCGAGGAGGACGTAACCGTCGACCAGCACGAGGCCTCAGAACCCGCTACTGCTGACGAAGACGTAATGAGCGCGGAGACATCTATCGGTGTGCCTGCACCCCGTGCTGACGCTGAACTAAATCATGAACGTATCACAGGCGGCACTACACCACGCACAATTACAACGTCTTCTGCAGACAAAATGGACGATACACCAGTTTCCGCTTCCACGGCGTGGCACGAGGAGGAGGTCAAGGAGCAGGAGCCGTTACGGGACCCTGCGCCGTCACGGCCGCACTACTAATCATACTCTCCCCAGACTCCCCTGCGGGCCAGCGGGATAATGTTCCGCTGCGACGCCCACACCCTTGCGCGGACGGCGGAGTGGACCAGCCTTCAGCAATCCGACACCAGGCCTACCGGATAGCAACCATGAACACCAACATCGGTCCAGGGTGAAAATCCGCCTTATGCAGGAGATGTTCTGGGCTTCGGATATTGATTTCGCCCTTCTGCAGGAAGTTCACTTGGCTAGTCTCCCGGATATCAATGGCTATACCGCCCACGCCTCCGCGAGTGATCCTATGGGCCGCGGGGTGGCCATCTACGTCCGCCACGGGATTTCTGTGACCGATGTCGCCTTCCTTCCATCAGCTCGGGGCATGGCACTCACTGCCATGGGGACACGCATCATTAATGTCTACGCTCCCTCAGGCACCGACCGACGGCATGAAAGAGCCCAGTTTTATTCCGAGGAAATCGCTCCCCTGTTTTTATGGCGTTATGACCATTGCCTACTAGGAGGTGATTTTAACTGCGTTCTGCATCCTAAAGATCAGATTCCCCACTATACTACATGCCAGGAGCTACGTATAGTGGTGCGAGACCTGCTTCACGATACCTGGGAAGTTCAACACGGCGACCTTTCTGGCCATAACTTTCTTACAAGTCATTCCGCAAGCCGACTAGACAGGATATATGTCTCACAAACTATTAGATCTGCGATACGGGCGCCGAACGATGGCCGCTGGCCTTTTCCGACCATTGCGCTTACATCTGTACGGTCCTCCTTCCGCCGCAATCAGTATGGCGCAGCCGTGCGCCATGGAAACTCAATACCTCACACTTGCATGACCTGGCGTGTCGCCAACAAGTCACTGAAATGTGGACAGCCTGCGAACGACGCCTTACCCGCTACCGCTCGACATTGACATGGTGGTTGGACTGCGCCAAGCAGGCGATCCGGAGGACACTGATGAGATACGGGAAGGACATGGGCGACTGGCATCGCACCACTGTTGACTTCTATTACGCGATTCTCCGAGATCTGGATGCTCAACCGCCAACCCTGGACAACCAATTGGAACGGCAAAGAACTAAGGCGAAGATAATTGCGCTGGCACGCCGGAAACTGCAAGGGGTCGTGATACGGACGCGGCGCCACGATCACGCGGATTTAGAAATTCCATCCATGCATGATATAGTGTCCGATAAACGAAGGCGTCTTCGGCAGATCATCAACACTCTGACCACGCCTCATGGAACGCAGGTGACCACTCAGAATGACATCGTCCACGCATTCGTCGAGCACTACCGTCGTACTTATAGTGATGAAGACGCTGAAACTGCAGCAGACGACTCCATTTTGCATTACGTCACGCGCACCCTCCCCCACACGGAGGCGGATGCTTTGACAGTGCCGGTCACGCTAGACGAAGTCAACCACGCCATCGCCAATGGTGCAGTCAACAGGTCGCCCGGCTTTGACGGCTTACCGATTGAGTTTTACCGTACCTTTCGGGACCTCATGGCACCACTGTGGACGACTATGTATCAAGAACTGATGACATCTGACCAAGCAATCCCACCCGCCTTCGCTGAGGGCATCATTATACCGGTCCACAAACCAGCCCGAGGTTCGATGGTCACGAGTTACAGACCGCTCACCCTACTCAATGCCGTTTACAAGATTTTCGCTCGCTTACTGGCAATGCGGCTCCGAACTACACTCTCTCATATCCTCTCGCCAGAGCAAACGACGCCTGGCGGACAGGTTAACATACAGGCTGCCACAGGGGAATGCCACGACTTAATTGCGATATCGGCGGCCTGCAGACTCCGGGCAGCGGTCGTCGCTATAGACTTCGACAGCGCCTTCGATAAAGTGCGTCATCTTTTCCTGTTTTCGGTGGCAGCCCGAATGGGCATCCCCCCTCCGTTTCTCGACGTCATCCGGCGTCTTTACGACAGTGCCAGTTCACGTGTCCAAGTCAATGGACGTTTAGCAGGGCCGGTACCTATCTGCCGTTCGATACGACAGGGGTGCCCCCTCTCTACCCTCCTGTATGCCATTGCCCTTAAGCCCCTTATTGGTGGCTTGACGACCAAGCTCTCTGGCCTCACCCTACGCCAACACACTTTGCACTGTCGGGCGTATGCTGATGACCTCCTCCTCCTCATTCGCTCCGGCCCTGAGTTTCGGGAAGTCCTCGAATTGATTACCCGTTATGGGGCTGCCGCTGGCAGTGCCATGAATGTCGCCAAATCTTCTGCAATGCACATTGGACGAGGCCTCCAGGAGGGTGAAGTGGCACCCCTGCCGCTTGTGCGGACTTTCCGGTACCTGGGCATTACCTTTACCCCCACGGTCACACGCACAGCGGCAACGAGTTTTCGTTGCCTGTTACACGTCATCCGCAACGACGTCCGCCAGAACCTCTTGCGCCGCCAGGACACACTTCAACGGGTTGAGTTTATTAATCTTTATGTGGCATCAAAATTGGTTCACATCGCGCAAGTTCTCCCCCTGCCAACTGCAACTGTGCGCAACCTTCAGGCGGCTTTTGGCTATTATCTCACGGCTGGTTCAATGTTTAAAGTCCGTTATGAGACACTTACCCTGCCCCCACGGTATGGTGGCATCGGGCTCGTCAATGTCCGTATGCGAGCTGCAGCCTTGTACATGAGTACCATGAGAAAACAGTGGATGGGCCAGGGTACATCTCTAACACGCAGCTTGCTTGAGGTCCTCCTACCTGCTTCCACCTCATCACCGGTGTCTGTCGGCCATATCGTGCCTTATTTGTCTCATATTTCGAGCTTTTTCGTCGACTACAGTTACATACATACCAGTCTCCCAGATACACGCCCACCTAGGACTAAGGATTTTTACGGCCTGTTGCTGCGTTGTGTTCCCCGGAATGTGATGGAGACCAAACATCCCTCCATCCAGTGGCCCATAGTGTGCACTACCGTCCACTAGCCCTTTCTCCCTACGAACGTCCGGGCACTGTGGTATCACATAGTCAACAGGAAATTTGCCACGAAGCAGCGCCTGCACAACATTGGCTTGTCAGAATCCCCTCTTTGTCTCCTTTGCCAGCAACTGGACACTGATGAACACCGTCTGACATGCGCCTCATCGCAAGATGTATGGCGCTTCGTGCAACAAATCATTGCCTGCTATCTGCGGGTGCCACCAGACACAATCGAACCTCGAATGTTTCTATACCAGGAGGACCGACATTTTCCCGCCGCCAAATGTCATGCTATTACGTGGGTGAAAGGGTGGGCGGTCGCTTATCTCTTTCATGAGGGACCTAAATCCCGCCTCGACTTCTGGACCTATTTACGAACAGCCCATGCAGCTCTCGAAAACACGCCACGTTACCGAACATTATTTGCTAACTATCTTCGAGCGGTCTTTGTTAGACCTCCACTGAGTTGGGGAGTGCCTGGCTCAGAGGGCACACACCCCTCCTCCCCCGGCGGTGTCTGAGTTTCAACCGCCTACGATCTATTCTACTTCTGACCTCCGCGGATGGGAGAGCGCGTCGCAGATTGCGCGGATTTTATTTCTTTTTGCTTTTCCTTTTTCCTTTCTTTTTCTTTAACCAGAATTTATATTTCATTTCTTTTTCGCCGATGTGTTCCCATAATCTCATGATATTAGTGAATCTTACAAAAACACATGCAAATAAATAAATAACAACGCCTTCCACTACTGTTGATTCCTGTGTCTCCCTAAGCGGTCTTTGTTAGACCTCCACTGAGTTTGGGGGGTGCCTGGCTCAGAGGGCACACACCCCTCCTCCCCCGGCGGTGTCTGAGTTTCAACCGCCTACGATCTATTCTACTTCTGACCTCCGCGCCCACCTAGGACTAAGGATTTTTACAGCCTGTTGCTGCGCTGTGTTCCCCGGAATGTGATGGAGACCAAACATCCCTCCTTTGCCAGCAACTGGACACTGATGAACACCGTCTGACATGCGCCTCATCGCAAGATGTATGGCGCTTCGTGCAACAAATCATTGCCTGCTATCTCCGGGTGCCACCAGACACAATCGAACCTCGAATGTTTCTATACCCGGAGGAGCGACATTTTCCCGCCGCCAAATGTCATGCTATTACGTGGGTGAAAGGTTGCTAACGTACGCCTGTAAGGTGGCGATGGCCTCGAATGGAACCCGGCACGAATCCTGGAGGTGTCTGAAATTTTTGCTGATAGCATTTGGCTGGCAAGGGGACGAGAGGTGGTGACGTAAAGTTCGTGGTCATCAGACTAACTTAGAATCGTGGATTTCCTCTTCACAGTGTCTCAAGTTTTTTTTTTTTAATTTCTTAACTGGCTGTCGAAACAGGTCCATGCAGCCAACACAGCATTGAAAATGTCATATCACGGCTTGCTTTGATAATTCCGAGTGTACGTTCTCTTTTTCTGTCCAAGGTAGACCGCAAACTCTCAATGATTTTAAGATCTGATGACTGTGTTCGCAAGGGAAGACGCGGCAATTCATCCTTCCGCTAGCACACTAGCAAAACCAGTTCTGGACGGCGCGAACTGTGTGGATAGTGTTCATACACATTGAAGTCGTACGCTGGTGCGAAGTTACATAGGCTTACCGAAGGATGTCTTCCGATATAAAACAGATTTTACCTCCACGGTGTACCGAAACACGTATTGAACACAAAAACATAACAGAGTCTACACAGAGGTAGTATTCTATAGAAATCCTACTGATAGCACAATAAGAAATGATAAATCGCCGTTGATACAATTTGGGATATTTTCAAATCAGTCCATATTAAAGATTAAGTATCTAAATTACCAATAAAATGTTCTTTTGTATGTGTTGTTACAACTGTTTCAGAAGTTGCGGACAGAGAATCAAACATTTGTGCTCGTCCGTAACTACTATCAGGACGGAACACGAGAACAGTGCACAATAACAAGGTTTAGGTATTAAAGCAATCTTCATCGTTATCAAAGTGATGTCCTTGAAGGAGTTCTTTAAGTTCTGGAAAAAGAGAAAAGTTGGAGGAGGCCAAGTCGGGACTTTACGGTGCATGACCGACGCCGGGTTGTTGCAGATGCTGCAGCGCTCGTGTGTGGTCTGGCATTCTCGTCCTGAAGGACAAGGTGCTGCATTGTGTGAACGAACTGTTCGGATTCGAAACTCGGTTAGAGCACGCTGTATCTCAACCACAGTCATACTTACATTACACACCACCATGTTATACACTACAATTCGGAGTCCTCTGGTGGCAAGGGTTGCAAATGTGTAGAAATAACAAATTGAGTTGTACAATGTTAATGACGTCTATTTTATTTTAAAATATCTTTAAGATACCTTGCCTGGGAGTTCCTAGAAAAATACTAACAATTTTCATAAACTTTACACGGCTCTAATTAGATAACGTGAGCTCTTAATAGAGTGGAAACTGTAGGACAATATGAGTGTATTTGCAACATTTTGATATACAGTTGATTACTTTGGTTTTCATATTGATTTTATTACATCTTTGATTCTGAAGAGCAGTTAATTACATTTTTATACACAGGTTCACATTTGAAATCTATATAGATGTTCGAAACTTTATGTACACACTGACAGCATGTCTATCTAAAATGTAGACTACAATCATGCCATTTAAGCCACAAGTTTTTACTCTAGAAAATCTGATAATCAAAAATTAGGTTACGTTTTTATAATTAATCAGTATGTATTTTCCCTATTATTTGTATGTTAGTGCCTGTAGCCTGATTTTCTCCAAATAACTCCTTGCAACATCACAAAAAATTTGAGACATCTAGCTCACTATATTTTTTTTGTACAAAATAAATGTCAGAAAGTTTATGTGGTGTCACCGCTAGACACCACACTTGCTAGGTGGTAGCTTAAATCGGCCGCGGTCCATTAGTACATGTCGGACCCGCGTGTCGCCACTGGCAGTGATCGCAGACCGAGCGCCACCACACGGCAGGTCTCGAGAGACGGACTAGCACTCGCCCCAGTTGTACGACGACGTTGCTAGCGACTACACTGACGAAGCCTTTCTCTCATTTGCCGAGAGACAGTTAGAATAGCCTTCAGCTAAGTCCATGACTACGACCTAGCAAGGCGCCATTAGTTACTTCATGAATCTAAAGAGTCTCACTTGTATCATCAAGAATGCTGTATACCAAAGGACGATATAAAAGTTAAGTGTTCTAGTAGCTACGTTCTTTTCTCTATCACATTCATTACGAATCCTGTTCCAGACTTAACGCCAGACGGCGTGAGTTGACGCGTGCCCTTTCGGCTACTTCACTGTGGACTGGCTGCCTTAACAGTCCACTACAGTTTAAATCTCGAAAATGCAGTCCAAGGTTGTCTTTGATCCTTGATTGATCTCTGTTATTATTAATACATTCCAATTACATGTTCTTCTTAGTTCACGTTTTCCTTAACTCCTCACTTCCTTTTCGTGTTTCTCCTTGTTATTCTGGCGTTTTCTGCGTAAAGGACCCACCTTTCAGCTTCGGCCATTCTCATAGAATCAGCTACCAGCAGTGACTGCCACATTTTAAATCCACAATATATTCCTTGCAACCCTTAGAACTTCACAGTTCTAACTGCTCCGCATTAAAAGAAAATACAGGGCATAATAAATTGCGAGAATGACAAATGGCAGCAACTCAAACTGCAGGAAATGCACAAGCGAAACATATAAGCACCGCAGAGCGTTGTCTTCTAAGAGGGTTGTCGACTTGAAAAATGGCTGTGCAGTATACGTTTTTCGAATAGGGATCCAATGACAACAATGACGTGTGAAAACAACGAAAACATGGCTGTGGACGCACATCGAGTGATTTTTAAGTTCATTTTTAAACAACTTCCTGATATACAATTTAGCTATTTTGTTCATAACAACTTAAAACATCGATTTAAGATGACAAAAAAAATCGAATTTTGAGGAGGATTCACGGACGCGTTGTAAGAGTTTTCACAAAAAAAATTTGGAGCCATTGCTTTTCAGCACGCCGTCAGCACGCAGTGTGCTCCCTGCCGCCGTTGGATAAGCAGCTGCAGCAGCAAGTCGTATACTCCTAGCTCACTCATTTCTTACATAGTTTAATTCTTAATTTCTTTGCGTGTTTTTGGTACTTGCATTGTTTGATACATAAATTTCGGGCGTATTATAGTATTTGAGAGTTGTAGCATCGCGTTTTAGTACCTGAATAGTGTAAAATCGCGTAGTCTCCTTCCGCTGCCGAGCAGTGTGTCAGCAGTGCGTTAGTAGCAGCGTTACTGCATTTACTAGGCAATCTTGTATTTTAATAACCGTTTAAATTTTGTCGATTTGTTTGCGCTCTCTGTAGATTAGTTCAGACGTTCTTTGCAAAACAGTTTTTAGCATGGATAGGGACTGCAACTGCTGTGTTCGGATGCAGGCTGAGTTGGCATCCCTTCGCTCCCAGCTTCAGGCAGTGTTGGCTTCGGTCACACAGCTTGAGGCTGTTGCCAATGGGCATCACTGTGGGGGTCCGGATGGGGGTTTGTCGGGGACGGCCAGCTCGTCCCACGCATCCCCCGATCGGACTAAGACTGTGGTTGCCCGGGATACTGCCCGCATTGAGGCTGATCCCTCACCTGTGGTAGAGTGGGAGGTAGTCTCAAGGTGTGGCAGGGGGCGAAAGACATTCCGGAGGGCTGAACGGAAGGCCTCTCCAGTTTGTCTGACGAACCGGTTTCAGGTTCTGTCTCAGGCTGATACTGATCTTCGGCCTGACATGGCTGCTTGTCCTGTTCCAGAGGTTGCCCCTCAGTCTGCAAGATCCGGGCGGTCGCAGAGGGTGGGCTTACTGGTAGTTGGGAGCTCCAACGTCAGGCGCGTAATGGGGCCCCTTAGAGAAATGGCAGCAAGAGAGGGGAAGAAAACCAATGTGCACTCCGTGTGCATACCGGGGGGAGTCATTCCAGATGTGGAAAGGGTCCTTCCGGATGCCATGAAGGGTACAGGGTGCACCCATCTGCAGGTGGTCGCTCATGTCGGCACCAATGATGTGTGTCGCTATGGATCGGAGGAAATCCTCTCTGGCTTCCGACGGCTATCTGATTTGGTGAAGACTGCCAGTCTCGCTAGCGGGATGAAAGCAGAGCTCACCATCTGCAGCATCGTCGACAGGACTGACTGCGGACCTTTGGTACAGAGCCGAGTGGAGGGTCTGAATCAGAGGCTGAGACGGTTCTGCGACCATGTGGGCTGCAGATTCCTCGACTTGCGCCATAGGGTGGTGGGGTTTCGGGTTCCGCTGGATAGGTCAGGAGTCCACTACACGCAGCAAGCGGCTACACGGGTAGCAGGGGTTGTGTGGCGTGGACTGGGCGGTTTTTTAGGTTAGATGGCCTCGGGCAAGTACAGAAAGGGCAACAGCCTCAAAGGGTGCGGAGCAAAGTCAGGACATGCGGGGACCAAGCAGCAATCGGTATTGTAATTGTAAACTGTCGAAGCTGCGTTGGTAAAGTACCGGAACTTCAAGCGCTGATAGAAAGCACCGAAGCTGAAATCGTTATAGGTACAGAGAGCTGGCTTAAGCCAGAGATAAATTCTGCCGAAATTTTTACAGAGGTACAGACGGTGTTTAGGAAGGATAGATTGCATGCAACCGGTGGTGGAGTGTTTGTCGCTGTTAGTAGTAGTTTATCCTGTAGTGAAGTAGAAGTGGATAGTTCCTGTGAATTATTATGGGTGGAGGTTACACTCAACAACCGAGCTGGGTTAATAATTGGCTCCTTTTACCGACCTCCCGACTCAGCAGCGTTAGTGGCAGAACAACTGAGAGAAAATTTGGAATACATTTCGCATAAATTTCCTCAGCATGTTATAGTCTTAGGTGGAGATTTCAATTTACCAGATATAGACTGGGACACTCAGATGTTTAGGACGGGTGGTAGGGACAGAGCATCGAGTGACATTATACTGAGTGCACTATCCGAAAATTACCTCGAGCAATTAAACAGAGAACCGACTCGTGGAGATAACATCTTGGACCTACTGATAACAAACAGACCCGAACTTTTGGACTCTGTAAGTGCAGAACAGGGAATCAGTGATCATAAGGCCGTTGTAGCATCCCTGAATATGGAAGTTAATAGGAATATAAAAAAAGGGAGGAAGGTTTATCTGTTTAGCAAGAGTAATAGAAGGCAGATTTCAGACTACCTAAAAGATCAAAACGAAAATTTCTGTTCCGACACTGACAATGTTGAGTGTTTATGGAAAAAGTTCAAGGCAATCGTAAAATGCGTTTTAGACAGGTACGTGCCGAGTAAAACTGTGAGGGACGGGAAAAACCCACCGTGGTACAACAACAAAGTTAGGAAACTACTGCGAAAGCAAAGAGAGCTTCACTCCAAGTTTAAACGCAGCCAAAACCTCTCAGACAAACAGAAGCTAAGCGATGTCAAAGTTAGCGTAAGGAGGGCTATGCGAGAAGCGTTCAGTGAATTCTAAAGTAAAATTCTATGTACAGACTTGACAGAAAATCCTAGGAAGTTCTGGTCTTACGTTAAATCAGTAAGTGGCTCGAAACAGCATATCCAGACACTCCGGGATGATGATGGCATTGAAACAGAGGATGACACGCGTAAAGCTGAAATACTAAACACCTTTTTCCAAAGCTGTTTCACAGAGGAAGACCGCACTGCAGTTCCTTCTCTAAATCCTCGCACAAACGAAAAAATGGCTGACATCGAAATAAGTGTCCAAGGAATAGAAAAGCAACTGGAATCACTCAACAGAGGAAAGTCCACTGGACCTGACGGGATACCAATTCGATTCTACACAGAGTACGCGAAGGAACTTGCCCCCCTTCTAACAGCCGTGTACCGCAAGTCTCTAGAGGAACGGAGGGTTCCAAATGATTGGAAAAGAGCACAGGTAGTCCCAGTCTTCAAGAAGGGTCGTCGAGCAGATGCGCAAAACTATAGACCTATATCTCTGACGTCGATCTGTTGTAGAATTTTAGAACATGTTTTTTGCTCGAGTATCATGTCGTTTTTGGAAACCCAGAATCTACTATGTAGGAATCAACATGGATTCCGGAAACAGCGATCGTGTGAGACCCAACTCGCGTTATTTGTTCATGAGACCCAGAAAATATTAGATACAGGCTCCCAGGTGGATGCTATTTTTCTTGACTTCCGGAAGGCGTTCGATACAGTTCCGCACTGTCGCCTGATAAACAAAGTAAGAGCCTACGGAATATCAGACCAGCTGTGTGGCTGGATTGAAGATTTTTTAGCAAACAGAACACAGCATGTTGTTATCAATGGAGAGACGTCTACAGACGTTAAGGTAACCTCTGGCGTGCCACAGGGGAGTGTTATGGGACCATTGCTTTTCACAATATATATAAATGACCTAGTAGATAGTGTCGGAAGTTCCATGCGGCTTTTCGCGGATGATGCTGTAGTATACAGAGAAGTTGCAGCATTAGAAAATTGTAGCGAAATGCAGGAAGATCTGCAGCGGATAGGCACTTGGTGCAGGGAGTGGCAACTGTCCCTTAACATAGACAAATGTAATGTATTGCGAATGCATAGAAAGAAGGATCCTTTATTGTATGATTATATGATAGCGGAACAAACACTGGTAGCAGTTACTTCTGTAAAATATCTGGGAGTATGCGTGCGGAACGATTTGAAGTGGAATGATCATATAAAATTAATTGTTGGTAAGGCGGGTACCAGGTTGAGATTCATTGGGAGAGTGCTTAGAAAATGTAGTCCATCGACAAAGGAGGTGGCTTACAAAACACTCGTTCGACCTATACTTGAGTATTGCTCATCAGTGTGGGATCCGTACCAGATCGGGTTGACGGAGGAGATAGAGAAGATCCAAAGAAGAGCGGCGCGTTTCGTCACAGGGTTATTTGGTAACCGTGATAGCGTTACGGAGATGTTTAATAAACTCAAGTGGCAGACTCTGGAAGAGAGGCGCTCTGCATCGCGGTGTAGCTTGCTCGCCAGGTTTCGAGAGGGTGCGTTTCTGGATGAGGTATCGAGTATATTGCTTCCCCCTACTTATACCTCCCGAGGAGATCACGAATGTAAAATTAGAGAGATTAGAGCGCGCACGGAGGCTTTCAGACAGTCGTTCTTCCCGCGAACCATACGCGACTGGAACAGGAAAGGGAGGTAATGACAGTGGCACGTAAAGTGCCCTCCGCCACACACCGTTGGGTGGCTTGCGGAGTATGAATGTAGATGTAGATGTAGATGTAGAATCTTTCTATTCCTTGCCTGTAATGAATTAACGTTTTAGTTTTTAGTGCCAACACTTGGTTCAAATGGTTCAAATGGCTCTGGCACTATGGGACTTAACTGCTGAGGTCATCAGCCCCCTAGAACTTAAAACTACTTAAACCTAACTAACCTAAAGACGTCACACACATCCATGCTCGAGGCAGGATTCGAACCTGCGACCGTAGCGGTCGCGCGGTTCCAGACTGTAGTGCCTAGAACCGCTCGGCCACCCCGGGCCAACACTTGCTTACATCATTGGCACACTTGGTTTTACCTGTTGCGGCCTCAGCCAGATTTGGCAAACAGGCGGTTCGGCCTGCAGACGACCATCGATGAACGCAGTACCCTCGGAGTGCCCAGAGTGACAGAAAGTGGCCTCTACCCGGCGATACCGACTCTCGACCCGGAACCATCACTTCTGGCTGGTGGCTTCAGCTGACTGACGACGCAGATGTTCCAGCGTATTCAACAATACCGCAGCAGGTACCAGAATGGGATCATTGTAATGGGATTTCACCCTTGAAAATATCGAGAAGTATGTAACGAAGTTTACATCGGCCTATCTAGAGCGTAGAGTGTTATTCAGAATTGTTCTATTTTCAATAGGCTATGTGGAAAAGTAGGGTAGAGCGGAGTTACTGTCAATAGTTAAGTTATAGGATTCGTTTTCATCAGAAGTCGACAACAAACTAACACCAGCTACGATAGTTCAGGTCTACGTGCCTGCTTCGCAAGCTGAAGATAAAGAGGCAGAGAAAGTATATGAGCATACCGAACGATATTCAGTACATAAAGGGAGATGAAAATCTAATAATAATAGGGGACCGGAATGCGGTTGCATGGGAAGGAGCAGAAGAAAGGGCTACGAGGAAATATGGGCTTGGGACTAGGAACGAAAGGAGAGGAAGACTAAGTGAGTTCTGGAATAAATTTCAGATGTTAACAGCAAATACTCAGTTCAAGAATCAAAAGAGCGGTAGAAATACTTGAAAATGGCCGAGATATAGGGGAAGATTTCCATTAGATTAAATCATGGTCAGGCAGAGATACCGAAAGCAGACACTGCACTGTAAGGCGTAGCCAGGAGCAGATATACACTCAGGTCACATTGTAGTAGTGGTGAAGATTAGGCTGAAGTTTAATAGACTAGTCAGGACGAGTCAACACGCACGGAAGTGGAATATGGAAGTACTAAGCAGTGGAGAGACACGCTTCAAGTTCTCTAAGGCTATAGATACTGCGCTAAGGAGTAGCTCAGTAAGCAGTTCAGTTGAAGAGGAATGGACATCTGTAAAAAGGCAAACGCAGAAGTTGGAAAGAGAAACATAGATACGGAGAGGGTAACTGCGCAGAAAAAAATGGGTAACAGAAGAAATACTTCAACTGATCAAAGTGTAGTGTCGGCAGACTTGCCAACACTACGCACTCTAATTGAAAGAGGCGGCCAAGAAGCACGCGCTAACTCACGAAGGATGGAGTGAGGTCTGAATCAGGAGACTTAATGAATGCTATGAAGAAAATACGTAGCTTTGGAATATACTTAACTTTTAATCACTCCTTGTATACATCGTTCTTGATGAGACATCTGGAGATTGTGGCGATACAAGTGAGACTCTTTAGATACATGCACTGTGACAATTGGCGCCTTGCTAAGTCGTAGCCATTAACTTAGCTGAAGGCTATTCTAACAGTCTCTCGGCAAATGAGAGCAAAGGCTTCGTCAGTATAGTCGCTAGCAACGTCGTCGTACAACTGGGGCGAGTTCTCGTACGTCTCTCGAGACCTGCCGTGTGGTGGCGCTCGGTCTGCGATCACACAGTGGCGACACGCGGGTCCGACATGTACTAATGGACCGCGGCCGATTTAAGCTACCACCTAGCAAGTGTGGTGTCTGGCAGTGACACCACATTCCTCCCCCGCAAATCGGCGAACGGTCGTGTTATAAGGCTTCCGCCCGCCGTGGGGAGGACTCCATGTTGACGTATGCGATGAGGTGGGGAGCCTAACAACAGGCGAGGCTGTGCCACACGCACCCGGCCATTCGGTCCGAGGGGAGCTAGGAAACGCCTGAAAACCTAGTCCAGGGTGCACGTCAACATGCGGTGTATGCGCCCGTAGAGAGACAGGAGGGGCCGAAGGGTCGACCTCCATGTGGTCGGGGCACCCGACGGGCGAAGACGACATCTGGTCCGGAGCGGGCAAGAGTTCCATGGTGGAGGACAGCCGGTCACGGGGAGCGAGCGGCGGCGCGTGACCCAGGGAGGCGCCAGGCGGTTGCAGCGACGCGTCCACTGCGGGCGGCGCCGGCGGGAGAACAGGCGGCGGCGACGGCGCGTCGCCATGAGGCAAAATGGAAGGCAGCGTCGGTAACACCTGGGGATGAGGCGAGCCAGTAGATGGGTCCCCAGGCCGCTGACCGGACGGCACCGTCGCTGAAAGCAGGCGGGGAGCGGCAGAACCCAGGCGACGACAGAGGCGCAGCTGATTGAGATGCCGACGCACCTCACCAGAGGCCCCCAAAACCAAATACATCGCGCGGCCGAGGCAGCGAAGAATGCGCCCTGCGAGCCAACGCCGTGAACCGCGATAGTTGCGATAGAAAACAACGTCGCCAGGAGCAAAAGCAGGAGTCTGCCGCTGCACTGGAACCTGATGCGGCGGATGCAGCAAAGACATCGAGGTTCGATGAGGACGACCATGGAGCAACTCAGCCGGCGAGCGACCATCTCGGGGCTGAGAGCGAGACGAGGACAAAAAGAGCAATAACGCGTCCTCCCTAGAATGCGACTCTTTCAACTTCAACATCTGTGACTTGAAAGTCCGGACCAACCGTTCAGCGGCACCGTTTGACTGAGGCGAAAACGGCGCGGATGTCAGATGTTGAATACCATTGGCCTTGCCGAATAACTGAAATTCTGCGGACATGAATTGTGGGCCATTGTCGGAAACAATAGTCTGGGGAAGACCTTCAATGCAAAAAATAGCGGACAACGCTTGGATGGTGGCAGATGACGTCGTGGAAGACATCCGGACAACAAAAGGAAAATTACTGAAGGAATTCACCACAACCAACCATCGAGCATTCCAGAATGGACCAGCAAAATCAATGTGCAAGCGTTGCCAAGGGGAAGTGGCTGTCGGCCATGAAAAGAATTTCCGCGGCGGGGCGGATTGGTGTTCGGCACACGCCACGCAAGAAGAGCACATATTCGCAATCGCAGCATCGATTCCGAACCAAGTACAGTGCTGACGAGCAAGTTGTTTCGTGCGCACTATACCCCAATGTCCGTGGTGAAGAAGTCGTAAGACAGAGGACTGTAACGAACGTGGGACCACGACTCTGGATTGATCATTATCCGAACGCAACAACAAAACACCACGTCGTACAAAAAGTCTCTCCTTGTGAGCAAAAAATCGGCGAACCAACGGATCCTCGATCCGTGACTTTGACAAGGGCCATTGCGTAGCAACAAAACGCAAAACAGTAGCAAGGACAGGGTCAGCAGCTGTGGCTGTAGCGACACGACGAAAATCAATCGGAAACGATTCGACCACGTCATCGGTTTCCGAATCAATGAACATGCAAGCAAGTTCGGAAGAATCGAATGCTTTATCCTCAACAACAGGCAAACGGGAAAACGCATCAGCGTTTCCGTGCTTAGCAGTGGACCGATACAAGATATCGTAGCGGTACTGCGAGAGGAAAAGAGACCAGCGAATGAATTTCTGCGCTGTACGTGGAGGTACAGGCTTCTTCGGATGAAAAAGCGATGTCAAAGGTTTGTGGTCTGTGATGATGGTAAAGTGACGACCATACAAGAAATCATGGAACTTAGTAACACCAAACACGAGAGCTAAAGCTTCTTTCTCTATCTGGGAATAATTGCGTTGCACAGACGAGAGCAATTTTGAAGCAAAGGCAATAGGACGATCATGCGATCCAACTTTGTGCGCAAGCACAGCACCGATCCCGAATTCCGATGCATCGACCATCAACAAAAGGGGTTTCTGGGGATCGAATGGCGTAAGGCAAGTATTTGAAAGCAACGCCGATTTCAACCAGCGAAAGGCGCGTTCGCATTCCGTCGTCCAGACGAACGGAACACCTTTACGGCGTAAGCGATGAAGCGGAGCTGAAATGGAAGAAGCGCGCGGCACAAACCTGGCATAGTGGTTAATTTTTCCCAACACACTCTGTAGCTGCTTCACATTCTGTGGTGAAGGTAACTCCTGTATGGCACGGAGGTGCTCTTGACTCGGACGTATGCCTTGGGCATTAATGACATTTCCCAGATATGGTAAGTCACGAGCAAAAAACACACATTTGTCCTTCCTCAAGCAAAGACCATTTTGTCGCAAGACCTGAAATAACGTTCGTAGGTTGGCTAAATGTTCGGCTTCTGTCTTTCCGGAGATCACAATATCGTCCAGATAGTTTGCAGCAGTAGGGACCGACGCACAAACAGTTTGTAAATATTGCTGAAACAATGCAGGGGCGGATGCACACCCGAATGGCAGTCTTTTGAATCGGTACAATCCAAGATGCGTGTTAACCACCAAGACGCACTGGGATTCTGCGTCCACTGGTATTTGCAAGTACGCATTTGCTAGGTCCAATTTCGAAAAGTATTTACCCGGGCACAGTTTATCAAAAAGATCTTCCGGGCGGGGCAAAGGAAAAGTTGCAATCACAAGTTGTGGATTCACAGTTGCCTTGAAGTCCACGCAAAGTCTCAATTTTCCGGAAGGTTTTGGCAAAATTACTAAGGGTGAGGCCCATAGAGAAGCCTGCACACGTTCAATGACACCGTGTGATTCTAAATTGTTTAATGTTCGTGCGACCTCATCACGCAATGCGTGTGGAACATTGCGCGCTCTGAAAAATTTCGGTTGCGCGTCCACTTTGAGTTCCAAATGTGCTTCATAGTTCTTAGCGCAACCAAGGCCCGGTGCAAAAATGTCTGCAAATTCTTCACAAAGACGAGAAACACTGGCTGAAGGCACAGTCTGGTTCACTGAGAGGACCTGATTTACTATAGACATGTTAAACAACTGAAATAAATCTAAACCAAACTAGTTCATTGCCGTAGAAGAACGAAGAACGTAAAATGACACAAGTTTTGTTTGTCCCTTGTATGTGGCAAGAAGGCTGCACTGTCCTAACACAGGTATCTGCTGTCCTAAGTAACTATTGAGCTGAACATTTGCGGCACGCAACGGAGGTTTGCCCAGTTGTTTGTACGTGTCTTGATTGAGCAATGAAACTGCAACTCCGGTATCGAGCTGGAATGGTATCACTTTGCCTCCAAAGTCTAAGTCTACAAAAAGTTTATTGTCCTGCTGACGACAAGAGCGACTTTCACGTGCAATTGGAACTTATACAGGTACAGAAGCACTTGCGACTTTACGGGAGTTCCGGCGACGTCGACGCACACTTTTTGTGGGACGAACACTTCACTGTTAGATAAAGTGGCACTGGACGGGGTGGAATTAACGACATGAATGTCCATGGGCGAAGGCCCACGAGCCTGATTGTCCCTGGTTCGATTCCGGCGCGATGCAAAGGGCCTGGAATGGTTTTGATTGTCTGATCTTAGCTTCTTCTGGTAAACACTTTGAACATGTCCTTTCTTATGTCAGTAAAAGCAAATAGCTTGGCGTGATGGGCAATTGTCACGCGAATGTCTAGTTGCACACCGCGGGCATGATTTTAGCACAACATTGGCATGCTGACGCGGCACACGTGTTTGCGAGCTAGGCTGCAGCTGCGCGGACGTGCGCGAGGGCCGTTTAGCGTCCCGTGCTGCGCGCCCGGCGGGCTGGTCAATGCGACACACTGCTGGCGTAGTTTCAAATGATTCCTGAGCAAAGTCAAGTGTGTCTTGCCTATCCAATATGTCGATCACTTGTTGAAGGGAGGGATTAACTAGTTTCAAAATCTGTTCCCGTATGCGAACATCAGAAACGTTCTGTGCTATTGCATCACGCACCATAGTATCTGAATACGGAAGTCCATATTCACATTGAAAATCACAATCCCTAGTAAGTCCTTGCAATGTTGCAACCCATTCCCTATTAGTCTGACTGGCCGTACGTTTGGTACGAAAGAACGTATACCTTTTTGCCACTACATTAACTGTTTCTTTGAAATAGGCATCTAAAGCAGACAAAATTTCTTCGTAGGACAGAATTGCTACGTCGCGTCGGGGAAACAATTTCACTAGCACACAGTAGGCGGTACACCGACAAAAGAAAGCAAAAACGGCTGCCGCTCATTACCTTGAATTCTGTAGGCGGCTAGATGGAAGCCAAATTGTCGGGACCATTCTGTCCAAGACTCGTGGGCTGCGTCAAAGCTACGAAACGGAGGTGCAACTGCTTGGTGTGGCTGCGGTAGCGATGAAGCGGCGGCGGCCGCATCGGTTTGCAGCGCACGTTGACCCTGGACAAGCTGTCCCATGGCATCCAATAACGCCTGCGTCTGCTGATTCTGCAAGCGATAAAATTCGGACAGTACATTTGGAGAAGCCATGAGAAGTATTGTAAGCAAAGCAAGAATAAAGAACAAGACCCCTTTCTCATTTTTCTCGTCGCCAAAATTGTAGTGTCGGCAGACTTGCCAACACTACGCACTCTAATTGAAAGAGGCGGCCAAGAAGCACGCGCTAACTCACGAAGGATGGAGTGAGGTCTGAATCAGGAGATTTAATGAATGCTATAAAGAAAATACGTAGCTTTGGAATATACTTAACTTTTAATCACTCCTTGTATACATCGTTCTTGATGAGACATCTGGAGATTGTGGCGATACAAGTGAGACTCTTTAGATACATGCACTGTGACAATTGGCGCCTTGCTAAGTCGTAGCCATTAGCTGAAGGCTATTCTAACTGTCTCTCGGCAAATGAGAGCAAAGGCTTCGTCAGTATAGTCGCTAGCAACGTCGTCGTACAACTGGGGCGAGTTCTCGTACGTCTCTCGAGACCTGCCGTGTGGTGGCGCTCGGTCTGCGATCACACAGTGGCGACACGCGGGTCCGACATGTACTAATGGACCGCGGCCGATTTAAGCTACCACCTAGCAAGTGTGGTGTCTGGCAGTGACACCACACAAAGAAAGATGGAAGTTCAGGGAAATTAAGTAATACTGAAATATAAGACACTCAGGAAACGAAATAAACAGGAAGTACAGGGAAGCTAAGACGAAATAGCCGGATGAAAATGTATCGGAAAGACTGATTCAGTATATGGAAAAGTCGGTGATATTAAAATCTAGGGTGGTTACTTGAAGAGCGCAAGGGAATTCCGCTGTTAACTCCAGAAGAGAGAGTTGGTGGGTGGGAAGAGTACATGAAGGTCTCTACGAAGGGATAGGACGTTTCCGATGACGCGATAGAAGAAGAATACCGATGGGGGGGGGGGGGGGGACAGATTTAGAATCAGATTTTAAATGAGCTTTGGCAGACTTAAGATCAAATAAGGCGGAAGGGACAGATAACATTCTGTCAGAATTCTAAAAGTGGTAACAAGACGAATATACCACGATCAGCTTAATAGCTTATGCACCCGGGCTACTGACAAGAATAATGTTCAGAAGACTTGGAAAAAATCGAGGTTGCATTAGATGTGGGTCAGTTTGGCTGTAGGAAAGATAAAGGCACCACAGATGGAGTTTTGTCGTAGCGGTTGATAACGAAAGCAAGACTAAAGAAAAATCGAGATACGTTTACAGGATTCGTCGACCTGGGAAAAGCGTTCGACAATGTCAGATGGTATAATATGTTTCGAATTCTGAGAAAAATAGGGGGAAGCTATAAGGAAATATGGGTAATATACAATACGTACAAGAACAAAGAGAGAACAATAAGAGTGGAAGACCAAGAACGTATTTAAAAGGGTGTAAGAATTGATGTAGCATTTCGCCCCTACTTTTCAATTTACATATCGAAGAATCAAAGACCTACATAAGTGATAGGTTCGAAAGTCGAACTAAAATTCTAGGTGAGAGGTTATCAATGATAAGATTCGCTGATGACATGGCTATCCTCAGTGAAACTGAGGAAGAATTACAGGACCTCTTGAACGGAGTGAATAGCATAATAAGTAAATCGAAGGAAGAGGAAAGTAATGAGAAGTAGCAGAAATTAGATCAGTAAAAAACTTAAAATCAGCATTGGTGATTACAAGGTAGAGGAAGTTAAAGAATTGTGCTACCTAGGCAGCGCAAAAACCGATGACGGAAAGTGCAAGGAGGATATAAAAAGCAGAGTAGCACTGGCAAAATGGGCATTCCAGGCCAAGAGAACGTTACTCGTATCAAACATAGGCCATAATTTGAGGAAGAAGTTTCTGAGAATGTACGTTTGGACCACAGCATTGTGTGGTAGTGAAACTTGGATTGTGGGAAAAACAGAACAGCCGAGAATCGAAGCATTTGAGATGTGGTCCTCCAGAAAATGTTGCAAATTAGGTGGACTGAAAATGTAAGGAATGAGGAGATCCC
Source organism: Schistocerca nitens (assembly GCF_023898315.1). NCBI lineage: Eukaryota > Metazoa > Arthropoda > Insecta > Orthoptera > Acrididae > Schistocerca > Schistocerca nitens. The sequence continues at coordinate 1,228,155,588 of NC_064614.1, forward strand.
CGCAGAATCGGCGAGGAAAGGAATATATGAAAAACACTGACAAGAAGGAGGCACAGGATAGTAAGAGATCAGATGAGACATCACAAAATAACCTGCATGGCACTAGAGGGAGCTGAAGAGGCTGAAAACTGTAGAGGAAGACAGAGGATGGAATACATCCAGCAAATTATTGAGGACATAAGTTGCAAGTGCTACTCTGAGATGAGGAGGTTGTCACAGGAGAGGAACTCGTGGCAGGCCGCATCAAATCAGTCACAAGTCTGATGAAAAAAAGACCTATCTGCAAAGTAGCTGCACTACATAGGGGAGCGATGTGCAGTGTCGGCCGGCGTAAATTTTTTGACTAAACTGTGTAACTGCGGTGGTTAGTCGAACGTTAATGTTCGAGAGGCGCTCCGTAAGTAATGCAATACATTCTTTTCTCGGCCAGTTTCAGTTGAAAACATGCAATATGTGGTGTGGGACCATGTGGAATATTCTCGCTTGAGCCCCTACAGTTTCATGAATTTCCGGTAGGTGGCGTTGCTAGACGTAGCCTTCAAAATGGTTTCTGTAACGAGGATATGTTCCAGGCAGAGAACTGTCAATGTGTTCATTTTGGCGGGAAACAAGAGCTTCTCAGGTACACAAAGGCGCTTGCAGAATTTCTACGGAGATCTGACAGTAAAAGAAGCACGGTGATTCGTTGGACGAGTCGTCTGACATCATCGCAACAATCTGTCCCATCTACAGTGTGCCGGCCGGCTGGAAACAGCTGTGACTCCTGCAGTGTTGGAGCGTGTGGACACTCTCATTCGAGGTGACTGACGGACCACCACCAAACACCTCGCTACACAACTAGATGATGGGGAGTTTATTGATGCAACAAGACGTTGTCTACAACTTCGACCAGCAGAGCGGATCCATGCGGGCCTGATGGCCTTCCCAGTAAAATGGCTTAAGACCGTCACATTGAACAGAGATTATGTTGAAAAATAGGGTTTTGTAGCTTAGACAATAAGAAATTCTGCCTTCAGTTGAAAGGTAAGGCCGTGCGGTTCTAGGCGCTTCAGTCCGGAACCGCGCTGCTGCTACGGTCGCAGGTTCGAATCCTGCCTCGGGCATGGGTGTGTGTGACGTCCTTAGCTTAGTTAGGTTTAAGTAGTTCTAAGTCTAGGGGACTGATGATCTCGGGTGTTAAGTCCCATAGTGCTCTGAGCCATTTTTTTTTTTTTTTTTTTAGTTTACCGAGGACAAATTGGATGAAAATCAGTGTGGGTTTAGGCCTCTTAGAGGTTGTCAGGACCAGATCTTTAGCTTACGGCAAATAATAGAGAAGTGTTATGAGTGGAACAGGGAATTGTATCTATGCTTTATAGATCTAGAAAAGGCATATGACCGGGTTCCTAGGAGGAAGTTATTGTCTGTTCTACGAGATTATGGAATAGGAGGCAAACTTTTGCAAGCAATTAAAGGTCTTTACATGAATAGTCAGGCAGCAGTTAGAGTTGATGGTAAATTGAGTTCATGGTTCAGAGTAGTTTCAGGGGTAAGACAAGGCTGCAACCTGTCTCCACTGTTGTTCATATTATTTATGGATCATATGTTGAAAACAATAGACTGGCTGGGTGAGATTAAGATATGTGAACACAAAATAAGCAGTCTTGCATATGCGGATGACTTACTTGTGATGGCAGATTCGATTGAAAGTTTGCAAAGTAATATTTCAGAGCTAGATCAGAAATGTAAGGACTATGGTATGAAGATTAGCATCTCCAAAACGAAAGTAATGTCAGTGGGAAGGAAATATAAACGGATTGAGTAAGAAATAGGAGGAACAAAGTTAGAACAGGTGGACGGTTTCAAGTACTTAGGATGCATATTCTCACAGGATGGCAACATAGTGAAAGAACTGGAAGCGAGGTGTAGCAAAGCTAATTCAGTGAGCGCTCATCTACGATCTACTCTGTTCTGCAAGAAGGAAGTCAGTACCAGGACTAAGTTATCTGTGCACCGTTCAATCTTTCGACCAACTTTGTTGTATGGGAGCGAAAGCTGGGTGGATTCAGGTTACCTTATCAACAAGGTTGAGGTTACGGATGTGAAAGTAGCTAGGATGATTGCAGGTACTAGTAGATGGGAACAATGGCAGGAGGGTGTCCACAATAAGGAAATCAAAGAAAAACTGGGAATGAACTCTATAGATGTAGCAGTCAGGGCGAACAGGCTTAGATGGTGGGGTCATGTTACACGCATGCGAGAAGCAAGGTTACCCAAGAAACTCATGGGTTCAGCAGTAGAGAGTAGAAGGAGTCGAGGCAGACCAAGGAGAAGGTGCCTGGATTCGGTTCAGAATGATTTTGAAGTAATAGGTTTAACATCAGAAGAGGCACCAATGTTAGCACTGAATAGGGGATCATGGAGGAATTTTATAAGGGGGCTATGCTCCAGACTGAACGCTGAAAGGCATAATCAGTCTTAAATGATGATGATGATGATGAGTTTACCGAGGTTTCGATGAAAAGAATGGTATCTTCTTCAGAACCCATAAATTAAAACATATGGACATACACTCCTGGAAATGGAAAAAAGAACACATTGACACCGGTGTGTCAGACCCACCATACTTGCTCCGGACACTGCGAGAGGGCTGTACAAGCAATTATCACACGCACGGCACAGCGGACACACCAGGAACCGCGGTGTTGGCCGTCGAATGGCGCTAGCTGCGCAGCATTTGTGCACCGCCGCCGTCAGTGTCAGCCAGTTTGCCGTGGCATACGGAGCTCCATCGCAGTCTTTAACACTGGTAGCATGCCGCGACAGCGTGGACGTGAACCGTATGTGCAGTTGACGGACTTTGAGCGAGGGCGTATAGTGGGCATGCGGGAGGCCGGGTGGACGTACCGCCGAATTGCTCAACACGTGGGGCGTGAGGTCTCCACAGTACATCGGTGTTGTCGCCAGTGGTCGGCGGAAGGTGCACGTGCCCGTCGACCTGGGACCGGACCGCAGCGACGCACGGATGCACGCCAAGACCGTAGGATCCTACGCAGTGCCGTAGGGGACCGCACCGCCACTTCCCAGCAAATTAGGGACACTGTTGCTCCTGGGGTATCGGCGAGGACCATTCGCAACCGTCTCCATGAAGCTGGGCTACGGTCCCGCACACCGTTAGGCCGTCTTCCGCTCACGCCCCAACATCGTGCAGCCCGCCTCCAGTGGTGTCGCGACAGGCGTGAATGGAGGGACGAATGGAGACGTGTCGTCTTCAGCGATGAGAGTCGCTTCTGCCTTGGTGCCAATGATGGTCGTATGCGTGTTTGGCGCCGTGCAGGTGAGCGCCACAATCAGGACTGCATACGACCGAGGCACACAGGGCCAACACCCGGCATCATGGTGTGGGGAGCGATCTCCTACACTGGGCGTACACCACTGGTGATCGTCGAGGGGACACTGAATAGTGCACGGTACATCCAAACCGTCATCGAACCCATCGTTCTACCATTCCTAGACCGGCAAGGGAACTTGCTGTTCCAACAGGACAATGCACGTCCGCATGTATCCCGTGCCACCCAACGTGCTCTAGAAGGTGTAAGTCAACTACCCTGGCCAGCAAGATCTCCGGATCTGTCCCCCATTGAGCATGTTTGGGACTGGATGAAGCATCGTCTCACGCGGTCTGCACGTCCAGCACGAACGCTGGTCCAACTGAGACGCCAGGTGGAAATGGCATGGCAAGCCGTTCCACAGGACTACATCCAGCATCTCTACGAGCGTCTCCATGGGAGAATAGCAGCCTGCATTGCTGCGAAAGGTGGATATACACTGTACTAGTGCCGACATTGTGCATGCTCTGTTGCCTGTGTCTATGTGCCTGTGGTTCTGTCAGTGTGATCATGTAATGTATCTGACCCCAGGAATGTGTCAATAAAGTTTCCCCTTCCTGGGACAATGAATTCACGGTGTTCTTATTTCAATTTCCAGGAGTGTATATTAAACGCCGGCTGGACTGGCCGTGCGGTTCTAGGCGCTACAGTCTGGAGCCGCGTGACCGATACGGTCGCAGGTTCGAATCCTGCCTCGGGCATGGATGTGTGTGATGTCTTTAGGTTAGTTAGGTTTACGTAGTTCTAAGTTCTAGAGGACTGATGACCACAGCAGTTAAGTCCCATAGTGCTCAGAGCCATTATTAAACATTGAAGTACATCAGTAATCTAATGATTTCATAACAAGGAAAATCGTGATACTTACAAAACTTAAATTATTTTGAGGGCCAAGCGTTGGCCATATCGCAGAATAAAACTAATACAGAATAAAGACGCATAATCATAAGATTATGTATGTCAATACTAAAAACAATAAGGAAAACGTATATGGAGCTACGCCGGGCCAGGAATAAGGGTCACACGTAAGCAACAAGGAAACTAGGCGTCACGAGCAGATCCACGGTGAGAATTCGCACGCCTGTGTCTTGCGTACTAATTTATTAATTCTGTATTGGGGTTTCGCCCTCCTATTATAATATTTGAATGTAAATTTTCTTGCCCTGACTTAGCAGCTAGTTCTTAGGAAAATTGTTAAATGTACTGTACCATAGGTAGGCATTTGTCCATTTGCAGGACTGTTTCCTGTCACATTTTGTTTACAATTTACGTTGCACTAAGTGATTTTGAGACAGCTTGTCTCTAGCGCTTGCACATGCGCTCGCACATGCGCTTGGCCGCTGGCCGAGTCTCGCCGCGGAGCTGCTCGCGACGCCTAGTTTCCTTGTTGCTTACGTGTGACTCTTATTCATGACCCGGCGTAGCTCCATATACGTTTTCCTTATTGTTTTTAGTATTGACATACATAATCTTATGATTATGCGTCTTTATTCTGTATTTGTTTTATTCTGTGACATGAGCAATGTGTGGTGTCTGGCGGTGACACCACACAATGTGTGGCCCTCAAAATAATTTAATTTTTGTAAGTATCACGATTTTACTTATTGTGAAATCATTAGATTATGTATTTCAGTGTTTCATAAATGGCCCTATGTGCTAATTTATAGGTTCTGAAGAAGATAACACTATTGGCATCGAAACCTAGGTAAACTAAAAAAATTTTTGTTTACCTTGCAACTGAAGGCTGAATTTCTTATTGTTTGAACAATTCACTGTTGCTGAAGCGCTGAATTATATTAAAGATTTGTAGGTGTTCTTCACCGTTTTGTAACTAGCCTTCAGGACCACCTTTGGTGTGTTTGTTTTATTTTGGAACACCCGGGTTAAGTTCAGCTTTCTTCAACTTTCTGACTTTACTTTTTATAATTTTAATCTCTTCTGTCTGGTGGCGATTTTCTTCTTTTCTAATTTCTGAAAACGCTTCAACTGCCTCCCTCGCGGTCATTTTGTTGGACATAGTCTTGTTTGGAACCATTTTTTGCACTCTTCATTCCAATTACCTCTTTTTTATTTTTAACCATTTCAACCTGAAAGAAGTAAGACGAAAAAAATATAATTTAAAAATGGAAAATACTTCTGGCCGATACTGGAAGACACTCGGATGCAGTGCAAGCTGTCAAATGTAGTACCTGATTTTGTAAAATGCTACACTAATAATAAAACTTGTATTAAGTCCCCTGGTCTTAAAAAGAAACTCGTACACCAAATTTTAAATGAAAGAAATGCTGAGTTCTAGTCCAAGAAAGACAGCCTGAACGAAGAATCATATGAACTGAATCTTGAACTTTCAAAAATCTTTTACACTACCTTCAATTTTCAAACTGATTCTTTTTGGCTACATATTAGTTTATGGTTAGCTAACCGTAAAACCAAAATTAGTGTTAGACATGAAAGAAAGCTAGCCATTTACCACGCAAAAATGACAACATGGATTTTCTTGAATTACAGCGCCAACTATCAAGAATCAAAACAAATGTTTAAGACAAACCGTACGCAGTTTTTTATGTAGAATCTGATTCTGCAATAAAAAATGGATGTTCCCATTTGAAATTTTGAAGTTGCCTCCCGCCCCACCCCCACGGGGCTGGGGTGGCGGGCTAATTTCAGCACGAGCAGATGTCCCCATCGAAAATAATCAACTTTGGATTCTAAACGTTTTTTCGTGTGAAGCCTATTTTTCTAGCTATTCTGGTTTGTAAACTTAAAACTTACACCCTGTATAACAGAGGTAACCGAATCATAACACCGAAATTAATCACTTGCCTTAAAAAAGAGTACCACAGGGAGATCTTCCGTGAGCTAAGAACTGCAGAAACAGCGTTAAGCAGTGAGAGCAGAGAAATCTCTGAAGATAGAAAGAAGATACACGACTCTGGTGTATATGAATGCACAAGCTTGCTTCTGATTTCTGTACACTTTCGCCATTTGGAGGCGGAAGGTCAAACCACGGTAGTGGCCTCTACTGTAACCCTACCGATACTGCGCGACTCTCTCCTGTTTTAAGTATCATCCCACTATTGAGGGAAGTGGAATATGCTGATTATGCCATTAGCGGAAATCATTCCTGTTTATATCACTTGTGCGAACTTACTAGTAAGATGATTTCCGATTTTGAGCGATGTCTTATCACTGGAAAGCCAAAAATCATATCCTTCCTCTCTTTGTGCTAAGCAACACGTTGCTAAACGCTCCATGCCAGAGATTAATATTATAAAGCACAGTCTGAAAACTGTGATATAATTCGCAGACCGTGTGACCCCTCTCAGAAATATATTCCGGAACGATAGCTGGACACCAATAGAGTGCGCCCGATTTGTAAACAGATTCTCCGCGAACTCATTAACGTCATCCTCTCCCAATTGCTGTGGATCCTACATTCCATGAATATGAAATGAAGTGGAGCTCCAGCCCATCGACGAGAGGGACCCACGCAAAGAGCCGGACATGGAGGATGGCCGTTTCTGCGGCGGGATCAAAGGGGACAACCGCGTCCGCCTCTAACGCCCCCGACATAACAGTACAAAACGCCTCTCAGTAATCCCTCACAGCCATGACTGGAGCCTTACGATAATGAGCAGCGTGTACAGTGAGTGCGATGCAAATGACTGTTCCGGGATGATCGGACAGGCAATCTCCCGCGCTTGTTCACCCATGTGCGCGGCGAGAGGATGGGAGAAATGGGAGAATGTGAGGGCGAGTGAGATGGAGAGAAAGAGAGAGAGAGAGAGAGAGAGAGAGTGAGAGAGAGACAGAGAGAAACGGGGGAAAGCAGGTGCTTTGCTGACATATGAGCAGCAGCAAGCGGTCGCAATAGATTGGCACTGTTAGAGATTACAGTCACGAGATTGCTTTGTAACGTGAACTCGGGCCCTGGGTTAATCTCAGCTCTGCCCCACCTACGAAAATAGCCTGCAATTAAAATTTCCAACGTCGAGTACCGCGAGAGTTTCAGCATTTAAAACAAAGCGCCTTGTTAGAGTAATGGGCAAAGCGAACGCCCTCACTCCACTCCAGACATTTCATTTGCGGACCAAGGGAAACACACGACATCTCTTCTCTCATCTAGATTCCATTACACTGCTAAGTGTCACGCGCCAGGTAATTTATTTAGTTACCGAAATCCCCGCACAGCAACGAAACTTCTACTGTTGTTACTCGCTCTCATTTACTGTTACCTTTAGTATGAGTAGGTTGCTTTCTGTCAAAATCAGTCACAATTACTTTAGGGTTAATTTCCATTTTTCTTGAGATTTTCGAAAATATTCTTGTGTTTTCTTCTGTATTGCTGTTCAGCAATGTTCATCGGCATTTTATCCTGTCAAATACTGTGTTGTCAAAGTAAATTCTGTGAAAAGGTGCAAAACATGTCAGTATAAAATAAAATGTAGGGTGCCAACAAGAAATGATCCTTTTGTGTATTATCATTTTTCGTGCGAATTATACATTTTGTGCATCAAGGTTTCATAATAAACAAGTTATTTTCTCTTGGAAATATTAATTACAGTGAAGGAAACATAGGAGAAATTTGGAAAGGGCATTAATGTTCAGGGAGAGGAATATAACTTTTACAGTTTGCCGATGAGATCGTGATTCTGTCAGAGATGTCAAAGAACCTCGACGAGCAGTTGAACAGAATGAACCGTGTGTTGGAAAGAAGTTATAAGACAAATATTAGTAAATGTTACGCAAAGGTGATGGAATGTGGTCGATTAAATCAAGTGATGTTAATTAGAAAATGAGAGACTAAAAAAATCAGATGACGTTTGTTCCTCTATTAGGCCAGCTAATTAGCTGCAGATAGGGGAAAGGGAGAGGATATAAACTCCAGACTGGCCATAGCAATAAAACATTTTCGACAAAGTGAATTTTTTTTAATATATAAAGTAATTATTTAAGAGTTAGCAGGTCTTTCCCGGAGGAATTTGCTATGTACGTAAGTGAAAAGCTAACGACAAACAGTTCATACAATGACAGAACAGAAGTTTTTGTAAAGAAAAATGATTCCCATTGAATGGGCAGATCGAATAACAGATGAAGAAGTAATGAATCTAAAGAGAAAGGGAAGGCGGAGAAATTTATAACAAACAACAAATCAAATGCAGTTTCGGAAAGAGCTGGTAAAAAAAATATACACGGATATTCATAATGAGAGGCTTTTAGCCGACATTTAACTTAAAAGAAAGATCCTCGTTATGCGGAAGTCACAACTTGCAACAGGTAATCATTCCACATATATATAAAACATGAGGACAGGGGCACAGAAGAGGCTGACTGAGTTAAATTCTTGGAATTAAAACGTGATGATCAGTTCCGATGGGAGAAGTACAAACAGAACTGCCAGAGCGCCTAAACAGTGAGAATGTAGGCAGGCTCAGGCGATGTGAAAAACCGGCCATACATTCCGTAGAGTTAATCGCATAAACCGAAAACAAGATTGTCCGGTCAAAAATCGCATAATACCAATCAATTTTTCTGTGAATTCTAGAACGCCTTGCAGAAACCTATTCAGAGAACTGATTGAAAGTCATTATTGTTGTTTAATCTGTCTCGATGCCAGATACTGTCTAGATCCTCGATGCCAGCAGAGGATCTAGGCGGAAGCGGATCTCTGACGTTTTTGTGCAGCTGTGTCACAGTTCTTGATACCACTTGTCGACACTGATGTAAGATTGCAGTCTAATCAACGATGGGTCAGTTGTCTGGACGTAGTGGATTCTTCCAGGAACTTAGAGATGGTGGCAGCTCCACTTTGCTGGGCGACAATGAACGGTCATGACTTTCTTATCATTGAGAGAACTCCTGAAAGGCAGAAATGGTACCAGTTTATGAAGTACATGACTCAATATTATAGTACAGACTACATGCATTTATAGCTTATGTCAAATCAATATTTGATAGTACTCAACATATGAGCCCTACATTATGATGTTTCTCCATTACATCCAACGTTAAGTAAGGAACAACAACATTTTATTCTCCTTCCGTTTTAATACAAAACCAGCCATTATTAAATCGTTAAAATTACATTTACCCATAAATTCCTCATTCATACAATTATTAAATAAATTCATTTTGTAATGTCATTACACATTTAGATGTGACGGGTTTTTGTGTAAAGTTGGTCCTCATGCTCGAAGGCTATCAATTTTAAACCCGTGGCGATAAACGACTTTATTTTTCGTATGTGTAACTGGAACGCAGTATTTGCCACGAAATTATATATGGTGTACATCCACATCAACGCTTACAAACATATATCTCTATAAACTGGAATGACGTACCATCCTACGATTCTTTTATTTACTCCTAGCCTAGACACCACTGCTGGTTCTATGAACATATCAAAGTCAGTTCTTTCCCTCTCTCCTTTAAAAGACTGATATTACACTTTAATGAAAACTGAGTCATTTGTTTGACTTCCGTGGTAATTTTTAAGCACGACTGACGGTGCACAAATGCAGTTAACTCTGGAAGTCACTGGTATTCCGTATTACTGAAATCAATTACGTCTGAAAAATTTTGGCTGAGACGAATTTCCCACTTGATTCCGGTGGCTTCCTGACTTTACAAGCGTTATGGTATTACTATCCGTTACACAGCCCGCCGCAGATCTACGAAGCGTCAGATTACGTAGGCACTGTGTGCTCGTCATCCACCTGAAAAGATACAAACGTTTCATTAGAATAAAAGAACCAAGTGAAAGAAAGAAGCAAAGTCTAAACGGGAAAGTTGAGGGTGTGCTCACTATCACGTACATAACACGTATGTTGCTACTTATTTGGAGGCGACGTTTTCAACATCTACATCTACAGCTACATATAATTTCGTAGTCGATTATCGAAGTCGATAACGAAACCTACCAATACTCTTTGAACTTAATCACAATATCTCATATTAAGTGAAACACATTTTATCACACTCAAGACAAGTTTTTGACAACAGTACAGTATTGTTGGCTGTTTTTTGATTTCGTTCTTACGATACCGACCCTCCAGACTGGTGTCTCACGATTCCTGTAAGAAATCCATATTTAGATTGCCTCATATCTCGCTAACACCGGTTGAAGATCTACAGCAACTAAAGACCCCAGCAAATAACAAGTTGCATGGGAGACCAACTGATTTGGCTAACTCCAAAAACCAGTCACAAAAGGACAAAGTAAGTTGGTGTGCAATATTCACTTTCAATTAAATGACTGCTTCGAAATGTAGCATTTAACCAGTAGTTGGGGAAGAACAAAATATCTAGATTCAAAGGCAATCCAAACGCTCCACCTGAATTAATATTAGTAAAATATAAATCAGAATGTCAAATCCTGCGTAACTTGATACTACAGGTGCACGAAATTTAAGAGCAGTTTCAGAATTAACCCGAAAATTCCTTTAAGATAACGTACTTTGTGCATGATGTTTCAGTCTTACTAAATTTCGTGAAAGTTGTATTTACTTTAATTTACTTAGAAGACAGAGAGGTCTCAGGATGTAATTGTGGACTCCATTGTCATTCCTAACTTATTAATATGCATTCAAACATATTTAAGATATTGCAAATAATTGTGTATTAATTCTAATATGAAACAAGAAAAGGCAATCCCATGGGCAGCGTATTTCTGTTATTACGCAGGTAGTAAGAAACAATCTGAAAATCTTGTAAGGCTTTTGCTGGGTAGGCTGTGCTGCGAAATTATTATTAAGAAAAAAATTCGATACGTAGCGCCATTTCCGACTTAATTAGAACTGAATGTAGTCAATCAGGCCGTAGCGTTTGGAAATGCAAGCAGGCCGCCAGAGACGGTGTCACCAAACGTGTTCCTCCTTTGGTTGCCTTAAACGGAACAAGAGAATAATAAAAAAATTGGACATGGGACAGTAGTAAGGATCGAACTGGAACCAAAGTCTGAGCAGTCTGTGAGAACGACTGACACTAATTTCATCTGGCATCTGAATTTTGGCGCGGCCTGACTGGCTAACTTCAATGCTAATTAACTGGGGAACGGTGCAAAGTACCGAATTGTTTTTATTATTAACAGTTATTCCTCAGCGGAACCTACCCTGCGACAAACTTACAAGCTTTTTAGAGTGTCTCTAACCAAACTGTATACGTTTCCATAGTTTGTTTTCAAATATCACAGCGCAAACACAGATTGGAAGAGCGCCGTTCTTACATACGTTTTGTGTAGGTGCCAATTGTCACTTCAGAGTGAGCTAATGTTTTGGCACGTACTGTAGGCCTATAGTGAGTTTATTTTTATGGAATCAAATCAAACGTATGTTGGTAACACTGTGTAAATATGTCTGATGAGAGTCATGAGCTGTTTATATCAGTATTTTAGAACATAACTACTGCGCTATACCGACATGTCTTTTTATCAATATAGAACACGAATGTAGCTGTAAAAATTGACAGCACAAGAGAATGTCAGGATGACACTGGATTCGACTGCAGCTACAAGGACGAAATACCTGTCGGATTTGTGGAGAACTGGTTATCGGGAGCTCAGACTTCTTAATCGACCGTAAGGACGGGTAACCTACATAACATATTCCTCAAACTGCAGTACAGTACGCGGTGTGGGTCATTCACCATTATTCTGTTCTGTTCCAGTCTCTTACTGAACGAGGGATTGTATATATTTGTATGAACGAGCCACAGTTCCATTTATTTTATTGATATGATCCTTCCACGAAATGTTCAATGATGGCAGTACAAGTGCCATAGATTCATCCTTGAATACCGCTTTGTAACGGAGTAATGTTACATTTACTTTTTCCTGATGTGCGCCAGTAACATTGATAATTTATTAAAGAATATTTCAGTGCGTCTGCTATTGGAAGAGATCATAAGACGATTGTTAAAGTATTTTTAATTAGCAATTTAGAACTGTAATACATTGTTTTACGTAAGTGTGTTTTCAGCAGTCATATTTGTGAAAGAAAAGGGTGGTATTCAACCGCAGAAATAGGGAAACTATTACGCCATTTAACTGCCAAGCTTTTACCCTTGTCATTTCCAATTTGGAACGCCTTGTCCCTAGGAGATTTGCAGAGTAGGGCGATCCAGCACACACTATTGTTACAGGGTTCGCCAGTTGACTTGTCTTTTCAGTTTTTTGGTAAGCCTTGTATTTGGAAGAAGTGTGCTGCTAGCAGGCACCAGTGGACCGAACAGCTACAGTAGAATCCATGAACAATGGCGGGTCGCGCAGGTCCTCACAGTGTAGAGGCACATACAGGGATTGCAGTGTTGCCAGTTGCAAACAACAGCTGCGGTACGCGCAAAGAGATGTAGACGGCAGACAGTTCGTAAACTTGCGTTCAAGGGGTAGCGGGCAGAGGAAAAGTTATTCAGTGAATTTTTATTTAGTTTGTTGTGATTTGCCAGAAAGTTAAGCTTCCACCACCACACGGCTGTCACTGCGAGATGGTTGGATCGAAATTAATGAAACATGCAATGTCGTCTGCTACAGCAAGTTGCAATGCTTCGTCCCAGGCATCAAATACAGGGAAGTACAAACGATAAAATTTAAGTTTACAGACAATTGTTTTCGTAAAACACCAAAGAGTTTCTGTTATGTGCAGTGCTTAACTACTTCCAACATGGATACAGCTTACCACAAATTACATGATATATAACATTCTGAATGAATTAATTTTAATGCCACAAAAATATTGTAAGTACTATTGGAAGATTTTTCGTGTTTTGCGACTGTGACAAACTTGTATTTATACCAGACACATTTCGCTTTTTTTAAAGCACCTTGATTATAGCAAAGTTGATAAAGTATACAAAGTCAGTTGTGGACTCATAAAACCAAAAAGACTAATATTTATTGAGTGTTAGTGAAGTGCAATGCGCCAAAAAACAAACTTATTTGAATGTGTCTGTCACACACAAAGAGCAATTATTTGCTAAAGTATAGATCAGTCGAGATCATGTTGAATATGAACTTACAATAGCAGCGGTGCACAAAACTACAACAGGTAATCAAATGCCAGTCATCATCATAAGTCGTTGCGCTCATTGCCGAGTGTCATGACCCTATGAACGAAGCATCTCCATCCTGGCCGGTTGCCAGCTTCTCTTAGTGCCTGCTGAAGAGGTAGACCGGAGATTTGTGCCATCCCTCTGCTCGCTGCTCTTCCTATTGGTCTCGTGCCCTCGAACTTTCCTTGCAAGATTAATTTCTCTAGATTTTTTCCGTATCTTCTCACAATATGGCCTAAGACCTGGAGAATTTTTTCGGTGACTCGAAAAGAAAGGCGTCTGGAGACATCGAGTTGTATAATAATGCACACATTTGTTCTTCTTTCAGTCCATTTTATGCGTAGTATCCTACGTCAGCACCAAACCTCAAACGCATCAACACGCTGTTTGTCTCTGGCCTTGGGCGTCCATGTAGCGCAAGCATGAAAGAAGAGAGAAAACAAGAGTGTTTCAACTAGCCGGATCTTTCTGCTATTTGTTATTTCTCTGCTCTGACAGATCTTGGTGAGCTACTTCATATCCACTCGTTCTAGCGTGATCCGTCTTCTTATCTCATCTTCACAACTTCTCGTGCTGCAGATGGTTGACCCAAGATAGATGAAGGAAAGCATGACTTCCAGTTCCTTTAATCGACTTGTGAGCTGGATCTGTGCTTCTCGATCAAATGCCAGTATAGAGGCCAAAATCCTGTCCACTGAAGACGCTTTAAAATAAAGCAAACAGCGGCTGGTATAAATAAGACGTTTATTACAGTTGCAAAAGTCAAAATACATCTCAATATTACTGGAGAAACTGCAGCTGCAGGAGAGAAACTATAGAAAAAGAAAAGATAGCCTTTGGTTGTTCTCAATCGCTGCGACCGTCGTCATGCACATCGCAGCAGCCCGTGTCGGTGTCTGACTCATCTAGCCTTAGAGTGATGACGATGGGATCGAGCATATTATCAATTAAAATTTCCCGTGTCCCCCTCCCATAGCCGTTCTGCGTGCCGAACACATTCAACCCATGCTGAAGGTGTTACGCTGTCAAGTGCTTCGTGTGAAAGTCTCGCTGTGTCAGCAATTTTGAATGTCGTGTTTCGTTCTGCGACATATGCTTTCACTTGTGCCAATGTGAATTCTGTCGGATTGTACTGGCAATGATATGCTGGCAAACGCAAAACCGCATGTCCATATACCTGTGCAATACAATCGATTTCAAACACTTTCACACGAGACTTATGAAGCCCTACAAGATGTAACAATTCAGCCCGAGTTTGATTGGCAGTTTGCGAAATCTCCTTACTTGCAAGCCACAGCACGACATCGGCTTTTTTGAACTTGTTGTGGAGCCTTGTCAACAACAACTGAATGGTAAATCGCACTGTCCATAACAATCGTTGAGTTTGCAGGCAAGTAAGGGAGATTCTGCTCCCTGAACCATAATTTAAATGGCTCTAGTTCATTCCAGAATGACAATCACCTCTCTTTTTTTCCCAGAAAACTAATTTGCTTTTTCGGATATTTGTGGTACTTTCCTATGGAACTAAACTGCTGAGGTTATCGGTCCCTGGGCTTTGATACTACTTAATCTAAAAGTAACTTACGCTAAGGACAACACACACACCCATGCTCGAGGGAGGACTCGAACCTCCGACGGGAGGGGGGGGGGGGCGCGAACCGTGGCAAGGCGCAAAAGACCGCGCGGCTAATTTTCTTTCGGCAATGAATCCGGATGCAGAACCAGCATTAAGCACAACTCGTATTTTAAAACCACTGGAACCATCACTCAGTTTACAACACGCTTTCCGTGTCTTATTCTGGTTTACCCATGTTTCGTCAAGGTGAAAAATGTTCTGATTACCAGATTTTCTTATTTCAAGAATACTTCTTAAAAAGTGTGCCCTTGAAGCAGGAATATCACAACGTTCCATTAAAAAATTTCGTCGGTCGCTTGTATTTACGTATTTGAACCCAGTATTCATTGCATTGAACTAACACTGCCTTTGAAATTTATAATTTCACGCATTTCCAACGTAACGGTTTAAGAGCAGGAAATTCGCCTGTCTTTTACATATTTAACATATCTCGAATTAGAACATCTTTGTCTAAATCGTTTAAATTCGTGACTGGCCTCTCACGACTGTGTTGTTTCCCTGGTGACCTGAAAACTAGGCTTCCACTTTTAAGGACAGATAAATTAACTTCACTGGCAATCCGCTGAACAGTTCTCAAGCTGAAGCCACTCGCTTCTGCCGTGAGATTCTGAGATCTGGCAACATCTGTGGTAGGTCCACAGTTTTCTGCTTGTCCTGTAAATTATGTGTCTCGCTTGCTTATGCAGAATTTGTTGCTTACCGCCACCACCAGCCATGACAAATACTAACGAAAGAAAAAATTCACCGAATAACTGCCACCAACACTTTTAACAGTCGCACCGGCCAACACGTTCACAGCAGAGTGCTGAGAAAACTGCTCAATGCTCATTGGATGACGCCACGTCAGATGCGCAAAACGAGCCTAAACTCGACGGTGTCTCATATAAACTGTAGCCTTGGATGCAAGACATTTGCAAGCAAAATTTGATGTATGGTGTATGGTGTATGGTGTTGGCCCAACCTTAGCCTTGATGACAGCTTCCACTCTTGCAGGCATACGTTCGATCGGGTACTGGAAGTTTTATTGAGGAATGGCACGCAATTCTTCACGGAGGACTGCACTGAGGAGAGGTATCGACGTCGGTCGGTGAGACCTGGCACGAAGTCGGTGTTCCAAAACATCCCAAAGGTGTTCTATAGGATTCAGGTCAGGAGACTGTGCGGGCCAGTCCATTACAGGGGTGTTATTGTCGTGTAACCACTCCGCCACAGGCCGTGCATTATGAACAGGTGCTCGATCGTATTGAAAGATGCAATCGCCATCCCCGAATTGCTCTTCAATAGTGGAAAGCAAGAAGATGTATAATGTAATGTAATGTTTGAATAAAGATTTAAAAAAAAAAAAAAAGATGCTTATAACATCAACGTAGGCCTGTGCTATGATAGTGCCACGCAAAACAACAAGGGGTGCAAGCCCACTCCATGAAAAACACGACCACACTATAACACCACCGCCTCAGAATTTTACTGTTGGCAGCACACACGGTGGCAGTTGACGTTCACCGAGCATTCGCCATACCCACACCCTGCTATCGGATCGCCACATTGTGTACCGTGATTCGTCACTCCACACAACGTTTTTCCACTATTCAATCGTCCATTGTTTACGCTCCTTACACCAAGCGAGGCGTCGTTTGACATTTACCAGCGTATTATGTGGCTTATGAGCAGCCGCTCGACCATGATATACAAGTTTCCTTACCTCCCAACAGTCTGGAACCGCGCGACCGCTACGGTCGCAGGTTCGAATCCTGCCTCGGGCATGGGTGTGTGTGATGTCCTTAGGTTAGTTAGGTTTAAGTAGTTCTAAGTTCTAGGGGACTGATGGCCTCAGAAGTTGTCCCATAATGCTCATAGCCATTTGAACCAAACCTTACCTCCCACCTAACTGTCATAATACTTGCAGTGGATCCTGATGCAGTTTCGAATTCTCTTGTGATTGTGTGCATGTATTTCTGCCTATTACACAATACGACCCTCTTCAACTGTCGGCGGTCTCTGTCAGTCAACAGACCAGATCGGCCTGTACGCTTTTGTGCTGTACGTGTCCCTTCACGGTTCCACTTAACTATCACATCGTAAGCAGTGGACCTACGGATGTTTAGGAGTGTGGAAATCTTGCAGACCTATGACACAGGTGACACCCTGTCACCTGGCTACGTTCGAGGTCCGTGAGTTCCGCGGAGCGCCCCATTCTGCTCTCTCACGATCTCTAATGATTACTGAGGTCGCTGATATGGAGTACCTGGCAGTAGGTGGCCAGCACAACGCACCTAATATGAAAAACGAATATTTCTCTGGGTGTCCGGATACTTTTGATCACATAGTGTAGGAGAGGAAATTTGTACAAGGGTCGTAACAGCTTCTCTAAACTTACCCGAGACGATTTCGAGAGATTTTCTTTCAATTATCCGCTATTTATTTTATATTTTCACATGAGCTATACCGACCAATTGCTGAACGAGTACTGGTAGCACATCACAATTCCTTACTTTGTAAGGGCTTAAAACTGCAGCGGTGCTCTAGAATGCCTTTTATGTGATTTCCCATACTTAGAACACTTTGGTATGAGAACCATCTCTTAAAGACAGCGTCTTAGAATTCATAGATCGGCGATTATAACGCCGAGACTAGAGGTGCCATGTGGAATACTAGCTGCGCCCCGCGGTGATACATTTATTTATAAAAACTGTCCCTTGGCATGCATTTATTCCATTCTTCTATGAGTCCATCTCCTCCTTCCCCCTCTCTCGTCTGTCTCCTCCTTCCCCTCTGTCAATCTCCTCCACACTCTGTCCGTCTCATCCTGCACACTCTCCCTAACCATCTCCTCCTCCCTATCGCTTTTCATCTCCTTCACCCTCCTCTTCCTATTTCCTTTCACTATCCCTCTCAACTCTCACTCCCCTCCGTTTCCCTTTGTCTGCCCATTTCCTACATTCCCTCTCTCTGTCCATCTCCTCTTCATATTCTCTCTGTCCATCTCCTTCTCGCTACTAGGAATGTCCCCTCTCTGTCTCTCCATCTCTTCCTCCCCCCTTCTCACTCCTCGTCATCAGCCCCACCACAATAGAAAGCTAGTGGTTCTTACGCCCACAGTTTTTCTTTCAAGATCGTAGCTATTGCGTGTACTAAATTTGGCTGAAATCGTTCCAGCGATTTAGGATGAGGTTTTTATCCACGGCTTTGCCTAAGTGAACACATTTATTTAACATATTTCACACAAATCTGTACATATATTTCACCTATCTGTAGGGAATTTCGCCGTGCAGTTTCGTTTCCACGCAGCTGAATGTGTATCTCCTGAGCTACGTGTCGTACAGTGATATAATTTTGCAGGTGCTCCCAGTGCTATATGTGGCTACTGTCTGCGGAATGTGCTGCGTGTGGAGTAAAGAAGAAATGCAGATGATAAACGGGTATTCTTTGCACAAATATACTAGAACTGACATGAGATTACTTTTTCACGCAATTTGGGTGCATAGATCCTGAGAAATCAATACCCAGAACAACCACCTCTGGCCGTAATAACGGCCATGATATTCCTGGGCATTGAGTCAAACAGAGCTTGGATGGCATGTACAGGTACAGCTGCCCATCCAGCTTCAACACGATACCACAGTTCACCAAGAGTAGTGACTGGCGTATTGTGACGAGCCAGTTGCTCGGTCACCATTGACCAGGCGTTTCCATATGGTGAGAGATCTGGAGAATGTGTTGCCCGTGGCAGCAGTCGATCATTTATTGTATCCAGAAAGGCCCGTACACATATATGAGATTAAGAAAGGTAGGAAAGTATTATTGCTTAAAAAGAGTGTCAGGAATCACACTGCGGAGTATTTGAGTAGCAAAACTCCAATATTAAGCTCCGAGGATGAACATTTCGAGACAAAATGCAACATGCGGTCGTGCATTATCCTGCTGAAATGTAGGGTTTCGCAGGGATCGAATGGAGGGTAGAGCCACGGGTCATAACACATCTGAAATGTAACGTCCACTGTTCAAAGTGCCGTCAATGCAAACAAGAGGTGACCGAGACGTGTAACCAATGGCACCCCATACCATTACGCCGGGTGATACGCCTGTATGCCAATGACGAATACACGCTTCCAATGTGCATTCACCACGATGTCGCCAAACACGGATACAACCATCATGATGCTGTAAACAGAACCTGGATTCATTCGAAAAAATGACGTTTTGCAATTCGTGCACCCAGGTTCTTCGTTGAGTACACCATGGCAAGCTCTCCTGTCTGTGATGCAGCGTCAAGGGTAACCGCAGCCACGATCTCCGAGCTGATAGTCCATGCTGCTGCAAACGTCATGGCACTGTTCGTGCAGAAGGTTGTTGTCTTGCAAACGTCCCCATCTGTTGACTCAGGGATAGATACGTGCCTGCACGATCCGTTACAGCC
This sequence comes from Schistocerca nitens, assembly GCF_023898315.1. NCBI lineage: Eukaryota > Metazoa > Arthropoda > Insecta > Orthoptera > Acrididae > Schistocerca > Schistocerca nitens. The sequence goes on from NC_064614.1 coordinate 1,228,175,050, forward strand.
AAGCGGATAAGAGGCCTGTTATCTCGATTGCTAATGATACGAGGCAGTTGGGATCCAGCACGGCGTTCCGTATTACCCTCCTGAACTCACCGATTCCATATTCTGCTAACAGTCATTGGATCTCGACCAACGCGAGCAGCAATGTCGCGATACGATAAACCGCAATCGCGAAAGGCTGCAGTCCGACCTTTATCAAAGTCGGAAACGTGATGATACGCATTTCCCCTCCTTACACGAGGCATCACAACAACGATTCACCAGGCAACGCCGGTCAACTGCTGTTTCTGTATGAGAAATCGGTTGGAAACTTTCCTCATGTAAGCACGTTGTAGGTGTCGCCACCGGAGCCAGCCTTGTGTGAACGCTCTGAAAAGCTAATCGTTTGAATATAACAGCACCTTCTTCCTGTCGGTTAAATTTCGCGTCTGCAGCACGTCATTTTCGTGGTGTAGCAATTTTAACGACCGGGTAGTGTATTATGAACGAGGTATCCCATGGAATAGCAATGATGTTCCCTGTTACTGCACTTAAGAATCGTTAGACTAAGGACCTGGTACGAAAAATCGTTGACTTCCCTCCTCCCAAGAATCCTAGGGCAGCACAAGAAGATATTAGAGGTTGTACCGCGCAAGATACAGAATGCAGGGAGGAGAAGGAAGGAACGCTCTGGCAGGAAAGCCTGAGGGTGAGAATTTTTCGTTTGACAAAAAGATTTACTTAAAGCGTTTCGTCTCTCCAACAAACAGAAGCAGCTGTGTCTACAGTGGACCAGTTCGCATCAAAGGAACTGTCCACCACAATGCTGTTGAACTCAAAACATTAAAATCTAGGAAGTCGATGGGCCTCCACCATTTCAGCCACATAAAACGTTTTATAGAATAAAGGAGAATGTGAAAGAGTGTTCAAGTTCAGAGATATGCAAACAGGAAGAATACGGAGCTGCCGTCGGCATCACCTATATAAGAAAAAAATGGCTCTGAGCACTATGGGACTTAACATCTGTGGTCATCAGTCCCCTAGAACTTAGAACTACTTAAACCTAACCAACCGACGGACATCACACACATCCATGCCCGAGGCAGGATTCGAACCTGCGACCGTAGCGGTCACGCTGTTCCAAACTGAAGCGCTTAGAACCGCACGGCCACACCGGCCGGCTCACCTATATAAGACATCCATGTCTGGTGTGGTAGTGATGTCGGTTACCGCCGCTATAATGGCAGGTCATCAAGATGTAAGTGAATTTGAACGTGGTGTTATAGTCGGCCCTTGAGCGATGGGACACATCATCTCCGAGGCAGCGATGAAGTGGTGATTTTCCAGTACGATTATTTCACGAGTGTACCGTGAATATAAAGAATCCGCTAAAACACCAAATCTCTGATATCGCTGCGGCCGGAAGAAGATCCTGCAAGAACGGGATCGACGACAACTAAAAAGAATCTTTCAATGTGACAGAAGTGCAACCATTTCGCAAATTGCTGCAAATTTTAATGCCTGGCCATCAACAAGTGTAAGCGTACGAACAATTCAACGAAACATTATCGATATGGGCTTCCGGACCCGAAGATCCACACGTGTACCCTTCACGACAGCACGACACAAAGCTTTACGCCTCGTCTGGGCCAGTCAACACCGACATTAGACTGTTGATGACGGGAAACATGTTGCCTGGTCGGGCGAGTCTCGTTTCAAATTGTATGGAACGGATGGACGTGTACGGGTATGGAGACATCCTCATGAATCCATGAACCCTGCATGTCAGCAGGGGACTGTTGTAGTTGGTAGTGGCTCTGTAATGGTGGAGTCTGTGCAGTTGGTGTGATATGGACCCCTCACACGACTATGACGGGTGACACGTACTTAAGCATCCTGTCTGATCACCTGCATTCATTTACGTCCATTGTGCATTCCGACGGACTTGGGCAATTCCAACAGGACAATGCTCACCACACCTGTCAGGAATTGCTGTAGAGTGGCTGCAGGAACACTCTTCTGGGTTTAAAAACTTCCGGTGGCCACCAAACTCTCCAGACATGAACATTACTGAGCATACGATCTCAACCCCTTGTATTCTTATGGATTTATGGACAGCCCTGTAGGATTCATGGTGTCAGTTCCTTCCAGACTCCATGCTACGTCGTGTTGCCGCAGTTCTGCATGCTCGCGAGGACCCTGCACGATATTAGGCAGATGTACCAGTTTCTTTGGCTCTTAGGTGTAGGAGTCCATTGTGTACAGCAAAAAGAAACAGTTAGGTTGTATAAATCAGGATCAGACGTCATGGTTGTTACTTTTCTGGAGAGATGATAGAGGAAAATGACCTGGACCATTACATTATAATCACATCCTGTGTTACATAATGGAATTTGTTGCCGTGACCCACAATCCGCGTTCCAAACTTTTTAGACTCTATGAGTTGGTCGTCTTTCCGCCGAGAGACAGTGTTGTGTTCCTTTTGAGTCGTTGCATTTGGCCAAGCCATTGATGCGTTGTGATGTGGATTTTCGTGGGTGTGTTCGGTTGTCTCTGTGCCAGGGATGCGCGTATTATTCTAGATGCGCCCAGAGGTCTGGGCTTCGTCGTGTTTCGCGTAACCAGTGTGTTTGGTATACAAAAATGGTTCAAATGGCTCTGAGCACTATGGGACTCAACTGCTGAGGTTATTAGTCCCCTAGAACTTAGAACTAGTTAAACCTAACTAACCTAAGGACATCACAAACATCTATGCCCGAGGCAGGATTCGAACCTGCGACCGTTGCGGTCTTGCGGTTCCAGACTGCAGCGCCTTTAACCGCACGGCCACTTCGGCCGGCGTTTGGTATACAGTTTTGTGGCAATATGTTTGGCCACGGCATTGAGGCTCCGTGCCTTCTTTTTTTTTTTTTTTATGTGTCCGCTCCTATGGTTCAAATGGCTCTAAGCACTATCGGACAACATCTGAGGCCATCAGTCCCCTAGACTTAGAACTACTTAAACCTAACTAATCTAAGGACATCATACACATCCATGCCCGAGGCAGGATTCGAACGAGCGATCGTAGCAGCAGAGTGGTTCCGGACTGAAGCGCCTAGAACCGCTCGGTCACAGTGGCCGGCCGAACTCGTATTACTGGAAACGAGCCAAAGGGCTTGCTCCGGCAGGGATAATGGTCCCACGCCGATTTTGCTGATGTGTGAGAGATCTGTACAGGCTCCACGTCTCAGCCGGCCGGTGTGGCCGTACGGTTCTAGGCGCTTCAGTCTGGAACCGTGTGACCGCTACGGTCGCAGGTTCGAATCCTGCCTCGGGCATGGATGTGTGTGATGTACTTAGGTTAGTTAGGTTTAAGTTGTTCTAAGTTCTAGGGGATTGATGACCACAGATGTTAAGTCCCATAGTGCTCAGAGCCATTCCACGTCTCAATACGTGTGCCAGGCGATCGCACTGTCTCTCTCTCTCTCTCTCGCTATAGACGTCGTTTAGGGCGCCATTAGTTCTGACTCCGTCAAATGAAGGACGAAAAAACACGTCGACTAAAAGGAGGAATAGGATGGTTTGGTTCCCACGGAAGGAACAGCATTTGCTATACTGCGCAAAGGAAGACCATTATGCATTGCTGTCTGATCGCTGTAATTTATTGAATAGAAATGTGAAGCAATTGGGTAACGTAGCTTTGGCAGTTGCAGATACAAAATAAAATATAAAACAGGGGAAGCCGCGACGAAGAAATCGGCAACTTGTTTACAAATGTGCACTTCAGTGAAGTAGCCACAGGATAGTCAAACCAAGGAACATGATACATCCACATTAGTCATTATCTATGCACTGAATGGTACACGGTATGAGTAGAATGTTGACTAGACCTTTCGAGGCCAAGTATGACATGTGGATTTACAATTAGTTTGTATGTGTGCGCTCTATCTTGTTCGGAGAGAGACCAAGGCATTCATCTGGGGATGTCCAAGGAAGACAACGATGGTTGGTGAACAGAGGGGAAACGTTCGTAATTGGGATCCTACCTAGTATCAGGTTTAATTGATTTTGTCCATGTTAGGCTAAGTTCCCATGCTTAATGGCCAGAGGAGACTCTTCTGTTTTTAATCATGATGAAGGTACTAATGCTTCAACGGTGATAGGTGGGCTGTTGGCATGTGAGACTAAGGACATTTTGACTCGTATTGGGCTAGTAGATGGCGTTGTGAGGACTAAACGACTGACGTACTCTGACATCACACACAGTTACTCCCACATCACAATTTTACTTTCAGTATAATTATTTGTGTGACGTAAGCTTTCGCTTGTTCACCAGTTTAATATTGTAATGAATAACAAGGAATAAGTTAAACCTTTGAAGTATGTATTTTATCCTCCCTCAAGGAATTTGTATAACATAGATGATTACATGTCGAATACTAACAGATAAAGGGTGTTTCCGTAAGAGCGTGAAAAAATGTAACAGAATACTGGACAGTTCGAGATTGGGAACGTGGGGACGAAGTACCAGCTTAAAAATATGGAAGTAAACTTGTCTACCGCTTTGTCTAGCATTACTGTTTTACAGCTCATTTACAAGTAACATGCGTACAACTTTACAGAAACTACGCTGTTTATTTAAATGTACATTCTTTATTTCCTGCAAGGAAACAAGAAGAACGAGAATGATTACTACGAAGTAACGAAGAAGGTTTTGTTTACTTTACTTGTCCATAAGGTGTGTGTGTCGTATCGTATTAACGTTGTTCCATGACAGAACTGGCTATGAATCAACGACAGACCCATTCATTACTCAGTGGTATTTAGAGGCGTACAGTACAATACGATGGAGCGGTACCGGTACAGTTTCGCATAACTCACAGACATGCACCTTGTGTTGTATTGCTCTCGCTGCTGAAACACTATACACGGAATGATTTCCTGACAGGCATCATCTGTTGCGACGAGTGTTTATTTCTGTCGATCTAGGAATGCGGGAGAAAGAAGAAATGAGGAACCTGGCAACATGAGGACCAACTGCACAATCGATTTAGAAGAGGAGGTGCTGGAAAGTGTTCCAACGGACCCCATTAGAAGTACTCGTCATATTCACCTGAAATGGTTCAAATAGCTCTAAGCACTATGGGACTTAACATCTGAGGTCGTCAGTCACCTAGAACTACTTAAACCTAACCTAAGGACATCACACACACCCATGCCCGAGGTAGGATTCGAACCTGCGACCGTAGCAGCAGCGCGGTTCCGGACTGAAGCACCTAGAACCGCTCGGCCACAGCCGTGAAATGGTACTGCAAATACTAGCGTGTGGCGTGAACTCGACGAACAAGAATTACACCCATATCACACAGAATGAGTTCATGCAACGCTTGTGACTGATTTCGCACCAAGGGACGAATTGTGTCAGTGGTTGCTCCAACAATGGATTGATCGACCAGATTTCCTCCAAATTATGCTCTTTACTGCCGAGGCCTCATTTGATCTTGACGGTATTTTGAACATAGAGATAGCCATGTGCGGGATGAGAAAAACCATCTCGCTGTAGTAGAGTCACAATGCCAAGTACGTTTTGCAGTCAATATCTGGACAGGCATTGTAGGCGATAATATCATTGGACTGTATCTTCTACGTGGTCAACTGAATGGCCACCTGTACTTGAGGTTCGTGCATAGAGTTCTACGTGAGTTGTTGGAGAACGTACCCTTGGCTGTTCGTGAGAGAGAGGATGTGGATGCAACACGACGGTGCTCAGGCTCGCTTCAGTGTGGATGTCTGCAACCATATCAATGCTGTATATCCTGGTCGCTGGATTGTATGGCGAGGTTTTAGTCTGTGGCCTGCGACGTCACCTCGCCTGAATCCCCTTGATTATTTAAAATGGAGAATATCTGAAGTCACTTGTGTATGGGACCCAGGACGATATGGAGACGGAATTAGTTGCCAGAATTGTAGCTCCCTGTGACTTAATTCGAAACATACCAGTGATATTGCAAGGGTGCATCAGAATCTTATACAGTACAAATGATACGTTCATTGTGTCAAATATGCTATTTGCAGCTACCTGTAACGAATGTAAATACACAGTAATGTGACTTTATTCCAATTAACTCCTGGCATCTCCGACCCCTGGTTCCCTATCTCAAACTGTCCAGTGGAGCATCCTCTACGACCTGTTCAATTTTTGCACGCTCTTTTGGAAGAACACTGTACAAGAGTGGTAATAGACCGACCACTCATGCGGCATGCAAAAGATTTACAGAGGCGGCGCCCAGGAGATTGGCGACACGATAAGTCAACAAACAACCGGTTTTCTGGAGACAACAATGAGGCAGGCATCCCACAGGCCATGCATGCAGAGGCATCGGCAACAAGCGACCACCCTGGAAGGCCAACGGCTGTGGTGCTCCCCGGCCGGCCTATTGAAGAACGCCCGGAGCCACGTGCCAAAGCGGTTCACAGGCAGCTAAGCCGACGTGCAATGGAGTGGCGCGTGCAAGAGTAGCGAGGCGCACGCCAACCCCTTTCAAGACGTCACCACGTGAGCGAGTGGGGAGTACCGACAAGGCAGGTCTCTAATGTAGACCTGTTCCTCCACCAAAGGCCCACTGTAGGAACAATCGCTAGACTGAAAAGAGACAAGGCATTACATCCTTACACGGAGAGTGTAGGCAAATGATCAATCGGTCAGGCTGTGACTGTTACACAGATCTGTGCTAGGAATAGAATTCCCACGGTATCCAATTTTCTCCTTGGGAGAACAACGCCTTACTAACGGTCATAACGATGTTCTTTTTGATCACCACTATCAACACATATATCAAACTGTACGATACGGTCCTGACACCTCAAGAACTATTCCATCCGATGACTGTGTATCTGCTCGTACAAGAGACACTCCTTCTCACTGTCATCTGACAGCTGAAAGCAGCACCAGTCTCCCAGACAAAACCAATTACGTCTTCATGAAAACAGCAAGCCCTCTGTAGTACCACTGTCAAAGAGACCCTACGCTGAGCCTTCTGTGCTGCTTCACAAATAGTCGACCTCACTGAAAACTTCCTGGCAGATTAGAACTGTGTGCCGGACCGAGACTCGAACTCGGGACCTTTGCCTTTCGCCGGCCAGTGCTCTACCAACTGAGCTACACCGGTTCCCGTCAGATCACCGAAGTTAAGCGCTGTCGGGCGTGGCTGGCACTTAGATGGGTGACCATATGGGCCGCCATGAGCTGTTGCCATTTTTCGGGGTGTACTCAGCCTCGTGATGCCAACTGAGAAGCTACTCGACGAGTAGTAGCAACTCCGGTCAAAGAAAACCATCATAACGACCGGGAGAGCGGCGTGCTGACCACACGCCCATCCTATCCGCATCCTCAGCTGAGGATGACACGGCGGTCGGATGGTCCCGATGGGCCACTTGTGGCCTGAAGACAGAGTGCTATTCATCATTATTTCACTGAAAAATATTTGTATGTGTGCGAATGTGGCGTGAATAGAGTTACAATAGTGCCTTTGTGCAAAGCGTTTAGTATGAAACGATCTTCAGTCAAGCATAATTTTATACTGATTTGCATTTTTCAGGGAGTTCATTATCAAATGGGTTCAGTATTTTAGTAAACGTAAAATGTACGATTGTACTGGAATAATTAGAACACTAACCTCAGTAAATGAGGGAATGTTGCCTTTTTGGACACTTTTGTCCCAATATCAATTCTGACTGTTATCAAAAAAAAGGAAAAAGGTTTGTTAGGAGTACTTACTGTGACCGGAAGTACCATGAATTCCTACATATCCTTAAGACCACGTGTTTAGAGAATAATGTGAAGCTGATAACTGGAATGATATTTTTGCGTATGTATCTGTGTTGGGTGATACTTAGATATTAGTAGAATCAGATGATTGGCAAAGCATTCCCTACATTTTCCCCTTTTGGTTAAAATGAACAAGAATGGTATTATGCAATTCAATTTTTCCCTTTCGCATGTTAAACTATTCTACTCTAGATACGACACTTTCTAAGCGAAAAAATTTCTGCCAGAGGCAGACAGTGAAAGGTGACGACCCTTTTGGCGCGACATCTTCCATCCATTTTTAATTACGTAGTCCCTGCAGAGGCACTGCAGCCATCTCAGCAATGTAGCGAGCCACCAGGTCAAGTAATTGTAGGTAAGACAGGGAATGACACATATTGTTTGCTGCTGGTAATAATAGTTTTGTCACTAGATTTTATTCTGTATTCTGTGGGACTGATGACAGCAGGGAGACTTGACCAGGGAGACAGATGTCAAAGAAACAGCTGCAGGAAATTCCAGGAAAGCATCCGGGCTTCAACAAAAGCGCGACCGCTTTGCCTGTAAGTCATCTAAGTTCACCCACGTGGTCTGATCTTCAGCAGGACAATGGCCAGTGGCCTGTATTCCAGAGGCGTACTGCCCACCTCTGGTGTGTGACCAACAGACGGGAGCCGAGCTTCATGAGTTGCTGTGGGAAGGAGCGCATTGTCCGCCGCAGGCGTGGATGCACGCGCATTTCTCTGGCGCCAAGTGTAGATGGCGCAGAGCATAGATTTTGGCCCATTGGAGAAATACTTCTGTGCCGTGTCTAGGCGGCCGTTCTGGCGCTGTGTTATAAATACACCGTTGGTGCAACTCGCGTGTCCAGCTTGACCACTGAAGGCGACAATTTTCGGCGACTCCAAGAGGAGTTGGTATTGTGGAGGGATGAAATGAGATTTTCATGGCGTTCGGTGGATGCCCACCGAGAGGACTGTCTGAGCAGTTAGGCCGAGGTACTCCGTGCACCCGACAAAGTGGAGGAGAGCCGCCCCAGAGGACAGTCTTGGTTTTTTTTTTCTTTTCCGGCATACCATCCGTGATTCTCTAGACATCTCATCGCGAGGTTACGACGGACGCGGCCTTTGCAGTTGAACACATCTCCACATCACCCCTTGGGCAGTTCAGTTTTGAGCAAATAGGTAGGCCAGACCTATTAGCAATCTTTGTCTTAGGACTTACTCTTCACTGCAGCGAGTCTATCTGACCTGCACCTATGAGTTTCAACCCACCTAGGTCGTTCAGCAAGAGATTCACAATCTCTGTCAGTACCTCACGTATAGTATGAAGCATTTTTACCAAAACTAGACGTAATTGTCTTGGTGGGATAGCCGCGATCGTTCTTTGAATAAAAATATGGCATTTCAGTCTTTGATCGCTATTTTTTTATTTTCAATAACCGGTTTCAGGCTAGCTGCCCATCTTCAGATCATATACTGCAGTTACAGAGTAACCTGTCAGTACAGAACTATTGGTTCACTGTTATCAAGCGGACCAACAGTTCTGTACTGACAGGTTACTCTGTAAGTGCAATATATGTTCTGAAGATGGGCAGCTAGCCTGAAACAGGTTATTGAAAATTAAAAATAGCGATAAAAGACTGAAATGCCATATTTTCGTTCAGGAAGCATTGTTGCTATTATCTTGAGGAAGACATCGTTTGAGCTTGACCCCCTTCCGATTTTAATAACTTTGCCAAATATCAACATCATCTCTCACCGTGTATTTTGTTTCGTGGATTTTTTATCTATATGCTAATTCTTGGAATGCGTGTGTTGGATCTGTAACGAAGTAAGTCTGAAAAGAGCGATATTTCATTCAAATACGCTATTCACCCTAACCATTTCAATTACAGTAGATTTTTGTGAGCGGAGGTTACGTAATAAGAGTTGGAAACCTTACAAATAGGTGTTGTATCTCCGACAGGACCCGCTTGTACTGCTGTCCATACACCTCACATTCGGCAGAGAATCGAGCCCAGATCTATTCAATCAATCTTTTTCTCTCTTTACAGTGTTTATCCAAAAGAAAGTCATCTTTCCCGTTTGAATTCTCGAAGCATCTCCGTAATACACTGACGGAAAAATGTAGAGTAATGAAATTTCGGTAGTAAATTTGTCGTTATCTAGACAAATTAACAATGCAAGATCACAGGTTCACCCATAAGTGCGAGATTGTTTATGGACGACGCTAGAGTTTTCGTCCGATGATGTCCCATATGTGCCCACATGTCGACACTCTGCAGAGCAGGTTGGGTTGCAACAGCGGTATCTAGGCGAGCGTTATTCTGTTGCGACACAGCAGGTCAGTCACCAGAGTGACGTCATGACGTGTGGGATAAAGTGCTCCAGCTGTCATACAGAATGAAATCATTGCCCAGAACATAACTCCAAGTGTAGGTTTAGTGTGTCCAGCACGCAGACAGGTTGGTTGCAGGCCCTTAACTGACCTCCTTGTAACCAGGACGCGGCCATCACTGGCACCGATGCAGAACCAGCTTTCATCTGAAAACATAAATGACACCCACCCTGCCCTCCAATGAGCTCTCGCTTGACATCATGCAAATGGCGGTGGTTTGGGGGCAGCGGATTGCACGCTACAGAACGTCTGGCTCAGAGCTGCCCTTGAAGTAACCGATTTGTAGCAGTTCGTTGTGTCATTGTGGAGCTAACTGCTGCTCATATTGCTTTTGCCGAACACTATAGTCCTCCCACTCGGCAGTGCCAGGCGGCCGTCCGAAGCCCGGGATTCTTGCGACCGTACATTCCTGTGACCACCGCTGCTTGCAGTCATGTACAGTGGCTACACTGCCACGTCTTCCTGTAGTATCACAAAACGAACGTCGAGCTTCTCGTAGCCCTATTACACGACCTCTTTCAAACTCAGAGAGGTGCTAATAATCACGCCTTTGTCGCCTTACAGTCATTGTTGTTCTAACGCTCACGATCGATACATCGTGCATTTAAAGCAAACCTGATTTGCGTCCTCATAGCTTCTAAGGCTGGTGCGAAATTTGAATAGACATCATCTTTCAGATGTAGAAACTCACCTACCGACTAGTTACGTCGCACAACTCTTCCTCGGTGATTTACGTGCTGATCGAATCTACCGGTAACAAATCCAGCGCCTCTCCCGTAAATTGCTTCAATGTCTCCCTTGAACCCGACCTAGTGCGGTCCCATACACCGAGCAGTACTCAAGAATGGGTCGCACCAGTGTTCTATTCGCTTTCTCTTCCGCTTGCCTAGAATTCTCCCCAAAAACCGATTGACCATTCGGCTTCCCTGCTACCGACGCATGACGAAGAAATCTTCTGAATGGATGTACGTGATGTACATGTACAGGAAAACATCGTTAAACACAGTTTGAGAAAAGTTGAATGTCATTTAGGTTGATACCCCATCAGCGTCCTGGGCATCTCCAGACACATCTTCGCTAGACATTAAGGTTCAGTTCGAAGCGGGACCCATCAATGAAGACAATTCCACTCCAATCACTGAGACTGAAAGCGGGAGAGCGTCTGGAGCGTGCCCGAACACCAGTAGGATACCAACCTCACTGTTGCCCGCAGTCTGACAACCAGGACTGATGGTTCGTCCCATTCGGGCAATTCTTTCGTACTCCGTCTATTTTTTATTAGAATGTATTTCTCAATGACTGGACAGTAATAAGTCCCGCTTCGAAATGACCCCGATCACCAGCGAACAACTATCTGAATATGTCCAGGACTTTTTTTGTTGAGTCATCAGTCTTCTGACTGGTTTGACGCGGCCCGCCACGAATTCCTCCTCTGGCACCCTCTTCATCTCAGAGTAGCACTTGCAACCAGTATCCCCAGTTATCTGTTGGATGTATTCCATTCTCTGTCTTCCTGTATAGTCTTCGCCCACAACAGCTTCCTCTGGTACCATGGATACACTGGATAGCTGTTGGATACCAACCTGAATGACATCCAAGTTTTCTGAATTGGTTGTAATCATTTGTTTGTCTGTATCTGACCCACTAGGGTAGTTTAGAGAGCCAAGGCGCTGCTTCCTGGACTCCGGTAGGCACACCGGCCCAGATCGCATCCTCATGGCGGATTAAAGGGGAGGGCCGATATGCCGGCCAGCCTGGATGTGGTTTTTAGGTGGTTTTCTACATCCTACTAGGTGAATACCTGGCTGGTCCCCACGTTCTGCCTCGGTTACACGACTCGCCGACATGGTTTACACTAGACATTGACAGCTGGGGTACACTAATTCTGTCCTGAGGGGTTCTAGGTGTCATCTGGCCACCATCCGCAACTAACAGTGCCAAATCAATAGTAACCCGGTCGAACCCACGTTGCGGCAGGACGAAGGCCGCAAGATAAAGAGAAATTTGTTTGTCTGTACCTCTATTCGCATAATTTCATCGTGGTGCGTCGTTTGTTTTTCTTTTTTCTTTTCTTTTTTTTTTTGTCTCTAGAGTCTTTCTATAAAGACCTTGACGATGACTGTGTTAAGACAAGTAGAGTCATACGACTTTGTGATTTGATGTAATACTACTGTATTTGGCTGTGAGTGACGTAACACTAAAATAGACCAGGTTGGTATCCACTGTGAATGGGGTGGAGCCGGCGGGGTGGCGTCGCGGCGCGCCTCGCCCGCTATCAGTACCCGCCACCGCCGCCGCCCACACAGTGGCGTCCCGCAGTGCCGCCGCCGCCTCCCACGCCGCTGTCCGGGATTTATGGCGCCATCGATCGCCGGGGCGGCGCTGCTGGACGCGTCACGGCGTCACGCGGACGGCTCGCATCGGACTCCGGTCGCGTCAGCCGCGGCCATTCAAGCGGCGGATGCGTCAGTGATACTGCCCACCGAGCTGTACGTCAGATCCCCGCCACGCACGTCAAACTGAGCCGTTCAGGCACACATTACTCGGCTACTCTGAGCTGTAACCTAGCGAAACAGATGGACGGGTGAGATTGTTCTGTTCACATACAGGATGACCGAGCCGCCCCTACGATGACTTTTTATGCAACCTGCCATGTCACATCTGGCGAGATTTTCGTATTCTCTGGCTCGTTACGCACAAACTATTAGTCCTACAGAAAAAATGAACAGGACGTTAGTGTAGGAATTTTAAACTTGTCAAATTTTGCCCTAGGATACGTTTTTACTGGAGGTCAAGGTTTTCGAGTCATTTAAGGAAAACGTAGAAAAGTGTCCTTCAAACACACCTCCATCCCAACAATCATCGCTACCCAGTCATGATTTCTAGTATGTTCTTCGTGGCACTCCCTCCTACGCCCAATGTTAGACCTTTCCTGGTCTCTATTGATTGGGCTATTACGCCACCAGGGCACCAGCATTCACTGCTATTTCGTTAACATTATTAATTTAAACGTGCCCGTCAGGTTAGTGGAAGAAAAACTACCTTTGTGAACGTTACTCTGAGACTTGATAATTCAATCCAAACATAACGTTTAAGCACAGTACTTTCGTAGTCTTAAGATCTGACGAATGCAACGATGAAAGTATTGCATGATGTCAAAATTCGCAAAATTGTCAGACAAAATTTACATAAACATCAGTTTTACAACCTTTAAGGCCTCGACTAAGCTGGTGGCCTAAAAAGTCCAGACAACGAAAACCAAAAAAAGTTCGAATGTTGAATGTAATTCGTGCAGTCGCAAATTTTTTTACACTGTTTGGTGGGAGTGCGATGAACAACATACTGGATATGATAACCGATGGGGGCTAAGTGTATGCATGGGAGTGCGTTTGAATGCCACTTTTGTACGTCATTCTTGAATAGCTCGAAAACCACGACCTCTAGCGAAAATGTGTCACAGTAGAAAATTTAGCTACATTTAGTTTCCTACAAAAAGGTACTCTTCATTTTTTCTGTATCACTAATAATTTTCGAGTAGCGAATGAGAGCATATGAACATCTTTTGCGAGTTTTTTGAGGGACGGATTTAACATTGTTTTTGCATAAACCGACATCGTTAGGGGCAGCTGAATCAATCAGTATGAAATGAATGACATGCACTGAAGTGAAATGAATGGATGAGTTGCGATGACACCAATGGAGATTCGGTCGCTGAAATACTGTCAGCGTAAACCATTAAGTTATACACAACACTCAACGTAGTGAATACGTAAAAATTTTCCCAATCCGTTGTGGAACGCTGCTACAGCAGTCGATTTAAAAGTGTTTTAGAACAAAACAGTCTCGGTTGCAAAATTATTAATGTCAATGATGCTTTTCACCCTTTTTGGGTTCAAAATGGTTCAAATGGCTCTCAGCACTATGGGACTCAACTGCTGTGGTCATTAAGTCCCCTAGAACTTAGAACTACTTAAACGTAACTAACCTAAGGACAGCACACAACACCCAGCCATCACGAGGCAGAGAAAATCCCTGACCCCGCCGGGAATCGAACCCGGGAACCCGGTCGTGGGAAGCGAGAACGCTACCGCACGACCACGAGGTGCGGGCCTTTTTGGGGGATCATCAGATTTTGTAGAAGTAGCTGGACACGTGACCCAGCAGTCACTGCGGTTTTGTAAGCGTTGCCCTAGTTTGTGTTCAAGGTCCTCTTCATGGTTTAGTGTTTAGTGGCGTATGGATTATATATCCGGTTATCTTGGTGTCTATTTTACATTGTATATGGTTGTATGACAGGTGAATCACGTATCCAGCTACTTTTAAGCAATCTGATGACACCACACAAGGGTGAAACGCCCCATTGACATTAAATAATTACGTAACCGAGACTGTTTTTGTTCTAAAATAATGAGTATGTAGTGTGTGAAAATTACTACTACACTGGGATCAGACCCGAATTTCATGCTTATCGCAGAAGTCGACTGAACTTCTGGGCTATCAGAGCATACCTGCAGACGAGATCGAAACTAGCATTGTAACTGAGTTAAGGCCTGGAAGCTGTGGCTCTTGTAGCAAACGTCCAGGTGTGGCAGATCATGTGTTGGGGAAAATCTTTTGTTAGAGAGAAAATATTCACTGTTGTTACCTCACGTCGCTATGGGTGCTTTTGTATTGGTTATGCCCCTGAGAGGTGGAAGGACGTAAGCATTCTAAGCAGTGCGTATACCTTGTGCGTTGCCCACAAGCCAGTCACCTTCGTCCAGAGAAACTGAAATTCGTGATTCACTTTTGAAATACTCTTTTATTTACTAGAGTATGTAGTGCGTAGCACACCTGGTTGGTTGACTCTACTAGTTCCGTGAAATCTCGTCGTCACAGAATGACGAATACTAAAAGAAGCCTGTAATCGCCAGGAATTGTCAGAGAATACTTTGTTTGTAACAGACGTTGATTCCCGTACGTGATCTGTAGCCTGCAGGCGTTTGATGCGAAGACTTCGAAACATCCCTTATATAGGATGTCCCAGAAACGTTGTGGTAAACTTCGACGGGGTTCTAGAGGGTGCCTTGACGAACAAATCGAGTATATGAACGACTCTGTATGCTGACGGACTACAGGCGGAACGTCTCGTAATGCTGCTCGTCATTCAGCGATGGCGACTGATTGCCACGATCGCCAGTGGAGAAGATGGAGCTAGTAGAAACTTCCTGGCAGATTAAAACTGTGTGCCAGACCGAGACTCGAACTCAGGACCTTTGCCTTTCGCGGGCAAGTGCTCTACCACTTGCCCGCACTTGCCCACGATAGGCAAAGGTCCCAAGTTCGAGTTTCGGTCCGGCACACAGTTTTAATCTGCCAGGAAGTTTCATATCAGCGCACACTCCACTCAAGAGTGAAAATCTCATTATGGAGCTAGTTGCTGCTTATACAGGCGTTGTTACCTATGAGGCGTTGTTGCCTTCGTGGATGACAGTTTAGGACACAGTTTTCTATCTGCAGTTTATTTTCCTCGTGTAAAGCGGAAAACATTCGAGATATTAGACAGTCCTTGGAGAAAAATAAACTCGTGTAAAGCGGAAAACATTCGAGATATTAGACAGTCCTAGGAGAAAAATAATCTACGGATGGGGCTCCATGACCGAAACCATCATCTACTGAAACTACGAAACATCGCGACGTAGAAGACAAGGCTTATCTACACAGAAGCTAGCTCCAGCTTCGCCACTGACGATCACGGCATTCAGCCTTGATCACTAAATGGCAGACAGCATTGCAATACTTTCTGCCTACAGTCCAACAGCAGACAAAGTCACGTTGGCCGCTGAAGGAATGGCCTAGTTGCAGGCGCTGGTAGCTATAATTTCGACGATCTGTAGTGTGTTTGGGTTATGTTTCTGAATATGGGTTCCTATCCTCGATTTGTTTCCCGAGACACTCTCTGCAACCCCGAAGTTCGTCGCAACAGTTCTGGGTCACCATGTGCACATGTATACATACACACATTGCCTGACAAAAAGTGAAGTGCCTTGAATTTGTGCTCGGTTGTCAATGTAATTTCGTACGTTCATATACCATCAGCGTGTGTGTCAGGAGGAACTATCACTTGGCGGTATCAGTGCTGTCTGTGTTGTTACCAGGCCTGGTACATTATACAAAGTGTAACGTATGAAAAAGATCAAAATGTCGCAAATTTTTAAAACGTCGTTCTGTTATAATCTGTGTAAGGGGTTTGATTATCATATGTTGACTGATCACTCTGAAGGGCACAGAGATGCAACTTACTCCTCTGAGACAGCATTTTTAGCACCTGACAGAAGTTGAAAGGGGCTTCCTGATACGGGGAATGAAATTGTTTGCACCAAGACAAGCGTCCTATCGTGAGTGCGATGTCTGGAGCAACACCGACTGTCGTCACAACAACCATTGTTGCAGTTTATTGTTTGTGTGCCAGCAGAGAGAAGCGCGCTGACAGTTTACATTTACATTTACATTTATACTCCGCAAGCCACCCAACGGTGTGTGGCGGAGGGCACTTTACGTGCCACTGTCATTACCTCCCTTTCCTGTTCCAGTCGCGTATGGTTCGCGGGAAGAACGACTGTCTGAAAGCCTCCGTGCGCGCTCCAATCTCTCTAATTTTGCATTCGTGATCTCCTCGGGGGGGTATAAGTAGGGGGAAGCAATATATTCGATACCTCATCCAGAAACGCACCCTCTCGAAACGTGGCAAGCAAGCTACACCGCGATTGAGAGCGCCTCTATTGCAGAGTCTGCCACTTGAGTTTGCTAAACATCTCCGTAACGCTATCACGGCTACCAAATAACCCTGTGACGAAACGCGCCGCTCTTCTTTGGATCTTCTCTATCTCCTCCGTCAACCCGATCTGGTACGGATCCCACACTGATGAGCAATACTCAAGTATAGGTCGAACGAGTGTTTTGTAAGCCACCTCCTTTGTTGATGGACTACATTTTCTATGGACTCTCCCAATGAAAGCCTGGTACCCGCCTTACCAACAATTAATTTTACTTGATCATTCCACTTCAAATCGTTCCGTACGCATACTCCCAGATATTTTACAGAAGTAACTGCTACCAGTGTTTGTTCCGCTATCATATAATCATACAATAAAGGATCCTTCTTTCTGTGTATTCGCAATGCATTACATTTGTCTATGTTAAGGGTCAGTTGCCATTCCCAGCACCAAGTGCCTATCCGCTGCAGATCTTCCTGCATTTCGCTACAATTTTCTAATGGTGCAACTTCTCTGTATACTACAGCATCATCCGCGAAAAGCCGCATGGAACTTCCGACACTATCTACTAGGTCATTTATATATATTGTGAAAAGCAATGGTCCCATAACACTCCCCTGTGGCACGCCAGAGGTTACTTTAACGTCTGTAGACGTCTCTCCATTGATAACAACATGCTGTGTTCTGTTTGCTAAAAACTCTTCAATCCAGCCACACAGCTGGTCTGATATTCCGTAGGCTCTTACTTTGTTTATCAGGCGACAGTGTGGAACTGTATCGAACGTCTTCCGGACGTCAAGGAAAATGGCATCTACCTGGGCATTTTCTGGATCTCATGAAGAAATAAAGCGAGTTGGGTCACACACGATCGCTGTTTCCGGGATCCATGTTGATTCCTACAGAGTAGATTCTGGGTTTCCAAAAACATGATACTCGAGCAAAAAACATGTTATAAAATTCTACAACAGATCGACTTCAGAGATATAGGTCTATAGTTTTGCGCATCTGCTCGACGACCCTTCTTGAAGACTGGGACTACCTGTGCTCTTTTCCAATCATTTGGAACCTTCCGTTCCTCTAGAGACTTGCGGTACACGGCTGTTAGAAGGGGGACAAGTTCTTTCGCGTTCTCTGTGTAGAATCGAATTGGTATCCCGTCAGGTCCAGTGGATTTTCCTCTGTTGAGTGATTCCAGTTGCTTTTCAATTCCTTGGACACTTATTTCGTTTGTGCGTTTAGTATTTCAGCTTTACGCGTGTCATCCTCTGTTTCAATGTCATCATGATCCCGGAGTGTCTGGGTATGCTGTTTCGAGCCACTTACTGATTTAACGTAAGACCAGAACGTCCTAGGATATTCTGTCAAGTCGGTACATCGACTTTTACTTTCGAATTCACTGAACGCTTCACGCATAGTCCTCCTTACGCTAACTTTGACATCGTTTAGCTTCTGTTTGTCTGAGAGGTTTGGGCTGCGTTTAAACTTGGAGTGATGCTCTCTTTGCTTTCGCAGTAGTTTCCTAACTTTGTTGTTGAACCACGGTGGGTTTTTCCCGTCCATCACAGTTTTACTCGGCACGTACCTGTCTAAAACGCATTTTACGATTGCCTTAAACTTTTTCCATAAACACTCAACATTGTCAGTGTCGCAACAGAAATTTTCGTTTTGATCTGTTAGGTAGTCTGAAATCTGCCTTCTATTACTCTTGCTAAACAGATAAACCTTCCTCCCTTTTTTTATATTCCTATTAACTTCCATATTCAGGGATGCTGCAACGGCCTTATGATCACTGATTCCCTGTTCTGCACTTACAGAGTCGAAACGTTCGCACCAGTTTTGCACCATACGTCATCACTGTACACAGGAGCGGCAGCAGGTAGTCTTTTCTGATGAATCCAGATTCTGGATATAACATCACAGTGGACATATCCGTGAGTGAAAGTTACGAGAAGAACGAACGTTGCCAGACTGCATTCGCCGTCATAATTTGGGCCCAGCACCTGGTGTGGTGGTATGGGGTGCCATCACCAACAACACTACTGTCTCACATAGTGTACAGGCCTGTAGTTGTGTCCTATCATCGAGGACTCCATGAAGTTTTACTTTTAGCACGCTTTTAAACTCCAAGCTATAATTTTGTGTACACGACTTTAATTACTAACACGAATGATTTAAGACATTACCTACAGATCCTAAAGTGGACAGCTGCAGAGGAATAATAAGGTGGTGAAGAGAAACAATCTTTCGATTAATAATGTGTAAGTAGGCTGTTTATGTTTTTCTTATTGGCAACGTTACGTAGCGCTCTGTATGAAAATCACTGGCTGTGCTGTGTGCAGTCTGTGGGTGGTTGGCATTGTTGTAATACTCGCCATTGCAGTGTTGGGCAGCTGGATGTTAACAGCGCGTAGCGTTGCGCAGTTGGAGGTGAGCCGCCAGCAGTGGTGGACGTGGGGAGAGAAATGGCGGAGTTTTGATATTTGTAAGAATGGATGTTATGAACTCCTATATATATTATGACTTTTGATGACTATTAAGGTAAATACATTGTTTGTTCTCTATCAAAATCTTTCATTTGCCAACTATGCCTATCAGTAGTTAGTGCCTTCCATAGTTTGAATCTTTTATTTAGCTGGCAGTAGTGGCGCTCGCTATATTGCAGTAGTTCGAGTAACGAAGATTTTTGTGAGGTAAGAAATTTGTGAAGATTTTTGAAAGTCAGATTGCGTTGCGCTAAAAATATGGTGTGTCAGGTTAAGCACAGTCTTATGTATAATTGTTCTAAGGGTCGTTTCATATGTCGACCTTCAGCCGAGGATACTTCACTGGACTCTTCTGATTTTTTTCTTGTAGTTTGTGTAATTAGTGTAGCTATTGTTTATTGCTAGCGCGTAATTGTAGAGAGAATCTCCTTTGTAGTTGCAGTGTTTCATTGTTGTACAGTAAAGCAGTTGTGGCATGCATGTAGATTTGCACCAAGTATTTCGCAGCTGTGCTTGCAATTAACTAGATATTATTTTCAGTGCTATGTTAATGTGTTTTCTTATTTTTGCTCTTCAAATTGTGCTTTTCTGTGTTATCATGTAAAATATTGTGACAATAATGGCGTGTGAAAAACGTAACACTAGGCTCCAAAGTA
Source organism: Schistocerca nitens (assembly GCF_023898315.1). Taxonomy (NCBI): domain Eukaryota; kingdom Metazoa; phylum Arthropoda; class Insecta; order Orthoptera; family Acrididae; genus Schistocerca; species Schistocerca nitens. Next base: position 1,228,195,106 of record NC_064614.1, read on the forward strand.
AACAGAGAAATAATAGTGACGACGAGCGTAGCTTACCAGCACCACTGTGTAATGAAGTAACAGACATTCAAAGTAGTAATTTGGTAATTGTGCATAGGGAAATGGAGCGGGCGGCAAATAATGGCCTAGACAGTGAAACAATTAGTGAAGAGGGATGCATTATCGATCGATCGGTCGGCAACAGCTCGCCTCAGGAATCCGAAATGACAGGACACAGTCTTGCAAATACTGTAGATTGAGGTTTTTGGGCCTCACCGTTTTCTCAAATAAGTCAAAACACATTTTCTGCTTGTCAAAATGTGAATGCTGCCGGTGCAAATGCACTGCCGAAATGCATAGAGGAACAGATTCCAGACACTAATACATTATTACTGCAATTAATGCAGCAAATGAAACAAAATCAGAGACAAACACAGCAACAGTTAGACACAATGGAACAAAATCTTCAAAAGTTAGACACGATGGAACAAAATCTTCAAAAGTTGGACACAATGGAAGAAAATCTTCAAACGTTAGACACAATGGAACAACATCAGAGGCAAACACAGCAACAGTTAGACGCAATGGAACAAAAGCTTCAAAAGTTAGACTCAGTGGAACATAAGCTTGAACAAGCACGTGAAGATTTAGCTACTGAGTTACATAACATTGAATCGAAATGTCAAAAAGTCTGTAATGACGTAAAAACACAAAATTTGTGAGCATTTTCAACCTATTTTTTCGCGGCATGAAAATGCATTACAGAATCACGAAACAGCCATAAAAGAACTGCAAACTATTGTTCATGAAAATCATGAGACCTTGCAAGCTAAAATTGACTCAGTTGCATCTACCGATTCGGTTACGAAACTTGCAAAAACTCAGGAAAACTTAAGGACACAGTAGATACTCTGAAAATTGGTTCAGAAAGACACATGGAGGAAATTAGTTCATTATCAGAGAAAGTAGTTGAACTTGCGGATCAGCTAAATAATTTATCTACGAAGGTAGATGATAATCTGAAAGACACAAAACCGGTAGTCTTTAATGACACAGAAGAGTGCGAACAAATTAGGAAATTCAAACAAAATCAGAATCAAATTAATACGCAACAACAAAGAGAAATCCGGGAAGTACAAGATCAGCTGACACAGGTAAGACAAGAATTACGTATTTCAGAGGACACTCACGCCCCAATACGGGAAGAGGGACATAGAAATACGGAACAGCCACAAAATAATAACACAGGGCATTTCGGAAGTTATGAAAGAAATTGGCAATGTGCACCGAATTTTGAGATTGAACCGCCGACACGACGTAACAATGACCGACATGCGACTCGCCGACATGATGATTTTGACTATAAGCTGTTCATTACTACACGTAAATTCAAAACGTTTAAGAATTCTGGCAACGACATTCATCCACAAGCGTGGCTCCATCAATTCTCTCATTGTTTTCCTCCCCACTGGTCATTAGAGCACAGATTAGAATTTATGTGTGGCTATTTAGAGAATGAACTAGCTGTAAGAATGCGATCGGTCATTCACGATTGTCACAGTGAAGGAGAATTTTACCGTGCTTTCCTCTCAGCATATTAGTCTCAAACTACACAAGACCGAGTAAAACATAGCATCATAATGATGAAACAGTTCGAACAATCTGAATTTTTCAGTCTTGTGAAATATTTTGAAGACATGTTGCACAAGAATCAGTACCTGTCAAACCCATACAGCCCCTCAGAACTCATCCGCATTTGCTTAATCAAATTACCTGAACATTTACGACATATTATTTTGGCAGGACGTTGCAAAGACGACATTGAAGCTTTTCAGGGACTGTTACAAGAACTGGAAATTGACACTGACAATCGGGGAACGCGAAAACAGGAGCACAACAATTACAGATCACATCCGTCACAATTTCGCGATAACAGAAATAATATACGACAAGGCTATTCTTTCAACGTAAATCGTGACCGAAACAGACACCACCCGTATGACAACCGTTGGCAGAGTAGTAATAATTACAGGGAAAGATCACCTCTCCGCGGTAATGACTATCACAGAGATTACCATAGAAACAGACAATATGGGAACACAAACAATTATTATCAAGGGAGACAGAATAACTTCAGACGCAACAGTTCAACGCGCAGTTACGATTCAGGAAGAAATTCTTCACCACATGACCGACAAGAAAGAAACTATGGAATCTACATGACGACAGACGATATATTCGTAACGACAGACCTGAATTGCATCAGAACTGGCGGGATTTAAACAGGGCAGGGCCTTCTCGGCAAGGCGAATTTGTAGACGTTAGGTCTCCTAATCCTAATAACGACGCGCGCCAACAAAGAGACAGACAATGACTCGCACAGCAGGCAGCGGCGTGCGCCAGCTGGCTCAGAGAAAAATAACATAGATGCTAACCTTGAGAAAAATTCCAGTATTCTTTACCGACATATACCACACGATGATTCCGTTGAAGCTGGAGCTCTGCATGATAGTAAGAGTAAATGTTTACACCACATTTCACATGTAAAACCGTTTATTGAAAGATAATCTGCTTTTTAACTTTGTCTTTGCCATATAACTTTTCACTTTACATTGCTAGTAGGCTTTGTCAGACTTAGAATCTGTTAATATGCAACAATGTTTGAAGTTAAATATCTAGTCAAGAACCAAGAGAAATTATTTCAATAGAAATTATGAATGCATTGTTATAGTGAACAGACGACACAATGTTGTTATTTGTACATTATTGCTTGTTAGTTGCACGATTACGTAACGACTATAAGGCTCACATACTTAGAACATTTACCAGTACTGCTAATGAGATTTTAATGCAACATTTTGGTTTACTTGAAAATACATTCTGGATTTACAGTACTTTCTGTGAAATACCAGATGACACAGTGGTTAGTTTATGTGACAGTTACACGATTTTATCACGACGCTACTAATGAGTGACAATTTACAATTTTGCTTTTGCGGTGTATCTGTTTTATATCTGCACAGTTTTTCTGAATTATTCTGGAAAGTAACACATGTTTTAGTAGTAACTTTTGTGGTATAGCTACAGTGAGACAGCCTTTTCCGTAGCGCAACAATACATTACAGCACAGTACTTTCTTCATCACGGCAATAAGCGTAATAACTAAGATATCTATACGCAAAGCATTTCACTTTTGTTTATCATGAGGTAAGTACATTGGCTTCTGCAGAACTTAGCTTTCGGAGGACGATAACTACGACACTTCCACAGAGATTATCTTACAGCAAGACGCACATTTAGCGCTACAGGACACGTATTTGAGTGATTAATTTTGTACTTAAATCATTTATTTTTAAAGATATTTGAAGTACAATGATACAAAGGTTTTCCGTGATACATTTCATTCCATTGCTGTAATCTGTAACACCTGAGGGTATAATTACATTAATCCTCAGGGGGGTACACGCTTACCTTGTGTGCCGTGTGTTTGGCAAGCACAAGGAGCCCTAGCTAATATGGTATTTGCTTATACAACATTACACATCGATACCATATTCCTCTAACACAGAGTTACACAACTATCTGATTATTTAACAGAGAAACAAACATTTTTTTTTACTATGGCTGTGACAGATATTTACGTAATTACACAGTTGGATAACTTCACACTTATGATGTTTACTAAAATGCCTAATGAAATGATGAGAAACATTTCACATCTATTGCCTTGCTAGTTGAAAGGTTGTTTACTGCATTATGAAATGCCATATGGCTAGTGAATGACGTTTCACACCTTGCTTTGCCTATTGTGTTTAATATCTAGTTTCTAGCTGCACTGCAGCATTGGTTAAAATAAAAATATAAACATTTTCTGTCTACAGATCGAGTAAATAATAATTTTTTCAAAAAAATGAGGGAGCGCAAAAAGACATGTACCTTCACAGGAACTGCATTCATAATTTTCTTTTCAAGTACTTGTAATATATTTTGTAGAATAAGTTGTGGTGCACCACTTTAATGACATAGATATTAAGATGTGAATAGACATTTCCCTTATCTGCATTGTTTTCTTTACTGTAATATTTTTCTGCTTGAGCTTTGTCATGTTTAGATATAATTTATTGCTTTTGCTTCTGCTGTTTGCCAGGCATAGTGCTACTAAATTTCACTTTACATTACTCTGTTAAGACAGTTTTACTACTGATTTATTTGTCTTGTTTGCTGCTCATTGCGTTATATTAGTTGTAATATTGCTGCTTGCTTGGCCAATTTGAATATTTTATCATTGCTGTTTGTGTTAATTGTCTTGTGCTGCTGCATTGCCTCGTTCCTTAGTATATATATCTGAGCTCAGTAGATTTAAGTTAGCTTAAAATGGGGTAGGCTATATAAGAGAACGAGTTGTGATGAATTGGAAGAAATGCATTGAGAAGCTATAAGAATATGGTTCGGCAAAAAAAAAAAAAAAGAATATTTTGAAAGAGGATATGAACAAAAAAAGTAGGGTTTAGAGACAACAAGTTTAGGTAGGATTTTCTTGGAAGTAAATGATGTAAGATAATGGAAAATAAATAATGAGGTAAGAAATATGTGAACACATAAATACAGAAAGCATGCTTGGACAGGATTTTTTTGGTGGAAACAAATGTTGAAATAAGACGAAAGATCTATGGAATGAAGTTTTGGGTTGGACTGCAGTACCAAATGTTACCCTTAAAACGAACCCTGTCTTTACTTTTGTATTATTCTGGTATGTGTTTGTACACCCTTGTGTATTTGTGTTTTTCCTGTCTTTATGTGTTTAGCTGATGAGAGCAATGCTGTAGAATTTTTCTAATACTATGTTATTTACTTTGTAAAGATGTTTAGACATTATTTATCTGTTCTGTTTTGTTGCTCATATGTGAAGTTGATGATTCAAAAGTTATTCCGATCTTTATGTATGTACTTATGTCATAATTTCTGTACCACTGATGTATATGTTATTTTGATTCTTTTGTAAAGCCTGTACTACAAATGTTATCTGTATTGTTATGTTCTTTAATGATGTATTTTGTACCTCTGTAATTGTATTCTTATGTTCTAAAATTGTAATTGACACCAGTTCATCATATTATTAACTTGTAAGTTACATTTCACTGCACACGTTTCTGTTGGTCATGGTATATGGACAATATGTGACAAGTAGGGACTGTTATTGTTTGCACGTGTGTTAATAATTCAGCAAGGGACTGGATGACAGCATTGCTGGTTCTAAGGACAATTTCAAAAACTTTGTGAGTGCACAAGTGGTGGTTATGGACTTGCTATATTCTCCGCAAGACTCTTCGATGGTGATTGTGCACCTGCACAGTCGCAACAAATGGTTGCTGGCCGTCTTCACAAGGACTACAGTGGGTCTGAATCTGTGGTGGCCCACCAATACCATTATTTCTACAAGGACTATAGTGGGTCTGCACCTCTGGTGGCACACCAATACAATAATCTCTACTAGGAATACAGTGAGTCTGCTCTGTGGTGACCTACCTACCAATATTCTTCCAAACTTCGACTGACTCTGCTGTGGGCTTGCTCTGTTGTGGCCCATTACCTGTCTGCATGTCAAGAGTCAGCACTGTCTTTCCGTTGGAAGGACAACACTACTTCTACAAGACTGCATGTTAATCCACTACTTCTGTGCAATTTCTTTTACTAATGAGACTTTGTGAAAAAAACTGTAATTACTATTATGATGAATGATCAGGACTGTCTTTATGGACTGTGAGAAAATTTTAGCTTTTGACCAACATTGTATCAATAAGTGTGTGCCTTTGATTTCTTTGTTATTGTAATTATGAAAAACTTTATCAAATCATTATTGGCCACTGCCCAAAACAATTTGTAAAATTTTTTGTGGGGAGCATAGGGGCTATGTAAGTAGGCTGTTTATGTTTTCTTATTGGCAACGTTACGTAGCGCTCTGTATGAAAATCACTGGCTGTGCTGTGTGCAGTCTGTGGCTGGTTGGCATTGTTGTAATACTCGCCATTGTAGTGTTGGGCAGCTGGATGTTAACAGCGCGTAGCGTTGCGCAGTTGGAGGTGAGCCGCCAGCAGTGGTGGATGTGGGGAGAGAAATGGCGGAGTTTTGATATTTGTAAGAATGGATGTTATGAACTCCTATATATATTATGACTTTTGATGACTATTAAGGTAAATACATTGTTTGTTCTCTATCAAAATCTTTCATTTGCCAACTATGCCTATCAGTAGTTAGTGCCTTCCGTAGTTTGAATCTTTTATTTAGCTGGCAGTATTGGCGCTCGCTATATTGCAGTAGTTCGAGTAACGAAGATTTTTGTGAGGTAAGAAATTTGTGAAAGGTATAGGTTAATATTTTTCAGGGCCATTCTTTTGTAGGGATTTTTGAAAGTCAGATTGCGTTGCGCTAAAAATATGGTGTGTCAGGTTAAGCACAGTCTTATGTATAATTGTTCTAAGGGGACGTTTCATATGTAAGGAGGCTGTTTAGGATTTTTGGTAACGCCACGTAGCGCTCTGCATGAAAATCACTGACTGTACTGTCTGCAGTCTGTGGCTGGTTGGCATTGTTGGAACATTCGCTATTGTAGTGTTGGGCAGTTGGATGTGAACAGCGCGTAGCTTTGGGCAGTTGGAAGTCAGCCTCCAGCAGTGGTGGATGTGGAGAGAAAGATGCTAGAGTTTTGAGGGGTTACTATAATCGGACAATCTCGACGTGTGTCCGCCAGAAAAAGGAAATATGTAAAGATAGCTGTCAAGAATTATGATGACTTTTGAACATTATTAAGATAAATAAATTGTTTGTTCTCTATCAAATTCATTTGCTAACTATGCCTATCAGTAGTTAGTGCCTTCAGTGGTTAGAATCTTTTATTTAGCTGACAGTATTGGAGCTCGCTGTATTGCAGTAGTTCGAGCAAGGAAGATTTTCGTGAGGTAAGTGATTTATGAAAGGTATAGGTTATTGTTAGTCAAGGCCATTCTTTTGCAGGGATTATTGAAAGTCAGATTGCGTTGCGCTAAAATATTGTGTGTCAGTTTAGTGATGATCAGAGTAAGTAAAGAGAAAACTGTTTGAGTACGTTGAGTTTCACTCAGCTGTTTCTGTATCAAATAACGTAAGAGTTTTTCCAGCACTGTCATTCTTAATTTTTCAAAGGGTAAGTTTCATATTTCAAACTTTTCAAAGGGGAAATTTCAATAAATTAATTCAATTAAAACATAATTATTCCATATAGATGATGAATGAATATGAAATCATTAACAAACTCTTGCTGCAAGCTCTAACTGATGCTATTGGCAGTCTGAAACTTATCCTCACACCATGTTAACCCAAACTAAAAATAGTGACTGTTCCCCTGGCAGTTTTTGAGAAATTCATACATTCACCAGAGCAGTACTGGACCTGAGAAATGAGATTGTACTGATTTTTCCAAGTGTGGACTGAGAAAAGCCCAATCACGCCAGTGCTTCTAACTAAACTCACTGATAGTTGCGCAGAATTCTGTTGTTATGCGAATGGTTCTGTGGAAGAGGGTGAGGTTCATGCTGCTGCTGCTGCTGTAACAACACTGTAGCCCGCTCATCTATTATACCGAGATGGAAACAAATGTAGACGTCTCCAACGCATGTGCCTCACATGCGCAAGATGCGTACTCCTCCTCATCTAGCTGGCAACTCACTAACTTGTAGCTGAGTATTACGCCCTGACACTTCTTCCATCCGTACAGGACATGCCCACAAATAGTGAAAAATGCATCATAGGTGCCTAAAATCCGCGCTCCTTGAGCCACACAAATTCCCACAAAGACAACATGTCACGATAAAATGCCAATGACTTTACAATACACCCTAGTACTTCTAAAAAACTGTTGCTTCAGCTTCGTGTCGGTGACATCACTGACAAACTTACCAATGCTGCGTTTTTGCAGCGAGCAGCAAACCTTGCGTCAGAGGTTCTCTGAAATTAGTAAGCCATTCACAAGGCTAGGCCGTTGTCTTCCGCAAGCACTGTTTCTTTTGAAAATAATAAGATGGTTATCTTCAAAGGGCTTTCTCCAAAACATGAGCAACCGCTTCTCTTCTGCTGCTATAGTCCCCTCCCAGTCACAGTTAGGACACTGGGCAGGGCTCCGTTATAAAACGCACAACAGTCTACTCTCCATCCCCCCACCACCACCACCCTGCTCTCCATCCAACCCCCCCACCCCTTACCCCACCCACCCCGTGGTTTGACAAGTATCCTGGCTTTCATAGAGACACATGAGGCTGCAGTCCGCACTTGCGGCAAGGAGCCGATTTTTCCGCTACATTCTCTGCTCCAGGCTGCCCAAATCCAGTCCGTTGTGCCTTCCCATGCCCACTGAAATCATTCAGAAAACAAAGAAGTCCAGCACTATTTTAAATGTAAAGAAATGAAACTAGAGAGAGATCGATATTTACGGTTACTGTTCCCTGACAAACTTTAACGAAACATTATCTTTCACATTCACAGTATTATTGCCCTCCAATTACAGAATCAACTTCACAATAAATGACAAAGTCGTGCAAAAATTGCTTGCCACATTACAAACGCATGATTGCGTAACTGCCACGTGTCATTTCCTGGCCTACAGCGAGTGTGTTCAGCTGTTGCCCTGGCGTGCACATTCGTCAGATCTTTCACTAAAAATATCTGGTCAGTGGTTCGTGAGGGACTGGCACACCACTACTCCCAAGACACTTCATTTGAAGGAGTCTCTTATAAAGCTGTAGCAGCGTGAAATGACTCAACGTGTATCTGTCAGCCAAGTGCAGTTCAGCTTCATTCTCAGCCAGTCAGAGCCATACTTACTGTAAGAGGTGTCAGCTCGGTGTACTACTTTTCACTCGTTGTCTGCCCCCAGACTCACCGACAGTTTTTACAGGGCAAAATAAACGGTTTATGTTTTCACAGATGATATTCCCACAGAAATTTCTCTTAATTTTAAACGATAACGGTTAATGTATAAGACAGAAATCACTTCCGTATTTTCTTCTATGACAAGATAAATCCAGCGATCTTAGCAACTTCTATTTTATCATATGGCGTCCTTGCGGATGAATATTCACCTAACTTCACGCTTGACTATGTAGCCCATCGAGCATAACATAGTTTTTCATTATATATCGGTGTCCTTTGAGATTAAATTGACTTGTGTTTGGCATAGAGGTTAGGTGCCAATGCCACAAATGTTTAAAGCTTGTATAGAACGCATACACACTCACACTGTAACTCACTTTAATTCAACTGTAAATTGATCAGGGTATCAATAACATATAATGACATTAACATTCCTGGGAAAGATAAATTGTTGGCTTTATATTTGGTCTAGGATACGGGTAATTGTGATTTCATGGATATTCTAAGCATAAGAATTTCGAACCTGCTTTACGCTCGGTATGCTTGACAGCTAGCAACATATACTTTACGAGAGCTGTTATGTTCTATATGCACTGATGTAATGTAGTTTTTGGAAAATTTCTGCTATCTCAAGATGGCAATATAATTCCCGAAATCTATCATGTAGTCTCTTACAAAACAATCCTGCAGCTAGAGGCTATTTTATTTACAGTTGCTAAATTACAACTGTAATCAAGTGTTTCGCTCAATAAGCGAAACATTATTTGCTATCCTCCTCCGAGTCACATTTGTAATGGCCAACAGTCTATCAGCGGAAACGAGCTGTGCCGAAAATAGGCAGCTAGAACTGGGGGGCTTCAGTTTTGGAAATGTGCGGAGGATAAGTTTTCTGCAAGGAAGTCATGCACGAAACTCGTGTAAAAGAAACATATGCCATAATCCCTCGAAGAGAATCGCCACTGTTGCACTTCCCGCAGAGTCTACACAGCAAGTCCATTTCGGTTCCGACCCTGCTTCGCTTAATTTACGGCTGATACAGTTCGTGAATTCAGCGACCAAGGTACTTCGTTCACATGAAATAGCTCTACGAAATCTTCATAATGTGATCATTTTGATCACGAATTTGTTTTATATTCTTCTGGCATCAATGTGAGCTGCAGAAAAATAGCGATCGCTCTGTAAATATTTGTTTGCGTGTCATTATTCTCCGTACGTCGTTTGACTTTGCGCACACTTTACAAATCAACCTGTACGCTTTTAAATAATGTTTGGAGCACATCCTGTAAGACCGGAAACTTTTTTATATGTATGGTAGATCTTCTTTAAAATAGGAAAAAAAATCTGTAGTGAGGCACGTATAACACGTGATGGACATTGTAAACAAATCCGGTTGCTCTTAGGGGAAATTGGTAATCAAGCGCTGTTTCGGGATTATCATGTATTTATACAACGTCTTTCATTAGATAAAGACTAGGCAAAGCGCTGATCCACCGTTATCGCCTGATGGACCATCGGATGTGACATCAGCTTCTCATTGGAATGCACCCAGCTGAATGGGCAAATTTCACCCTTGGGAAGACCAAGGTGTTTCTTTCATATGGGCGCCGGTGGTGCTAGTAGTAGGCATTTGGCGTTTCATGTTGTTAATTATTTTTGTGTAAGTGGTAGCCCATTCAGCGGGAAGCTTTTAGCAAGACACTGAACAAACTGAAATATTAAACTTCCACTAATCTCAACACTGTCTTAGCATTATAAAGAGTAAACAGTTTTAAGATTATCGTGTGATTCCAGTAAGATTATAACGTACACATATAAGTCTATGGCACTGGTATGAAATAACAACAAAGTTTTAAACAGATGTTCATTTTTATTGTTCTCTAATTTCGCAGAGCGGGGAGTCCCAGAGAACTGCAAAATATGCTGTTATCACTGCCATTACTATGGTCTTCCAGTGAATTTAATAATAATTCAAACGCAAAACGCGTCAAAGTTACGCCATAGCAAGTTGTAAATTCCTCTTGAAATTTTTCTAACACTCGTTAGAAACTTCAGCTCAAAGTCAAATTTCTCTCCTTTCATAAAGATAAACTTTTAATTAAACGGCACCAACGAAACGAACCACTGAGCAAAACAGTCACAGACTAGCGACAAAAGCGGCACTCGCTCACAAGGGAAATTCTCAACAACGTGGTTTCCGCAGTCACCGGATATGACACTGCCAAAACCCTCCAGGTCCTGCATACAAAATAAAATTCATAGAGCTCACACGACGGAAATGTCCACCACAAAGTACTGGGGCTAGAGAAGACTGACAAGGGACTACATCAAAACGTTTAAAAATCTACGAAACACCTCACCATGTCTTTCATAAACAGAATGCACTCCCTTGAAAGCTAGGCTGTTTCTGTACCAGTAGTCCGCATCTCATCCCAGTTGTGAGAGTTCCACCATGCTATTCATTGCCAGCTTAGCTCTGAATATCTTTCGTACTCCATCTTAGACGATCATCGTTGACATTCAGAAGTATAAACACACAAAACACACAGGGTGGGATGGGCGTAGGTTGAGATATTGTAGTCATTGGTACCTTAATATATACCCACTTCTGTGTGTTAACTGTTATTTCTCTGCGTCTAATAGTCTACCCGCAAACACACAACGTCATTTTCTACCTCATATTTCCTGCACGGTAGTAAGTGGAATACGCTTGTTAGTATAGAACATACATTTTGCTTCCACACGCCCCCGTTTCAGCGGCAAATGAACAAAGAGTGGCGAAAGAAAATAAAGAGAGAGAGAAATCGAAAGCACCCGATGAGAAGAAAGGCAGCAAAAAGAAGAGTGTGAAGAACGGGGTACCTAAACATAGAAGAGCTCCTATTGACGACAACGATTAAGACAGAGAGTGCATGCACAGCGAAGATAAGTTCTCAGATTCAGAGGCAGGAGATCAGTGGATTCAATGCCGATTGTGCTTCCCCTGGGCATACCAACTCTGCACTGGAGTTGAGGAACACAGTTTGACTTTTATTTTTGAAAGGTGTAAACAATTTAATTCGAATATACACTCCTGGAAATGGAAAAAAGAACACATTGACACCGGTGTGTCAGACCCACCATACTTGCTCCGGACACTGCGAGAGGGCTGTACAAGCAATGATCACACGCACGGCACAGCGGACACACCAGGAACCGCGGTGTTGGCCGTCGAATGGCGCTAGCTGCGCAGCATTTGTGCACCGCCGCCGTCAGTGTCAGCCAGTTTGCCGTGGCATACGGAGCTCCATCGCAGTCTTTAACACTGGTAGCATGCCGCGACAGCGTGGACGTGAACCGTATGTGCAGTTGACGGACTTTGAGCGAGGGCGTATAGTGGGCATGCGGGAGGCCGGGTGGACGTACCGCCGAATTGCTCAACACGTGGGGCGTGAGGTCTCCACAGTACATCGATGTTGTCGCCAGTGGTCGGCGGAAGGTGCACGTGCCCGTCGACCTGGGACCGGACCGCAGCGACGCACGGATGCACGCCAAGACCGTAGGATCCTACGCAGTGCCGTAGGGGACCGCACCGCCACTTCCCAGCAAATTAGGGACACTGTTGCTCCTGGGGTATCGGCGAGGACCATTCGCAACCGTCTCCATGAAGCTGGGCTACGGTCCCGCACACCGTTAGGCCGTCTTCCGCTCACGCCCCAACATCGTGCAGCCCGCCTCCAGTGGTGTCGCGACAGGCGTGAATGGAGGGACGAATGGAGACGTGTCGTCTTCAGCGATGAGAGTCGCTTCTGCCTTGGTGCCAATGATGGTCGTATGCGTGTTTGGCGCCGTGCAGGTGAGTGCCACAATCAGGACTGCATACGACCGAGGCACACAGGGTCAACACCCGGCATCATGGTGTGGGGAGCGATCTCCTACACTGGCCGTACACCACTGGTGATCGTCAAGGGGACACTGAATAGTGCACGGTACATCCAAACCGTCATCGAACCCATCGTTCTACCATTCCTAGACCGGCAAGGGAACTTGCTGTTCCAACAGGACAATGCACGTCCGCATGTATCCCGTGCCACCCAACGTGCTCTAGAAGGTGTAAGTCAACTACCCTGGCCAGCAAGATGTCCGGATCTGTCCCCCATTGAGCATGTTTGGGACTGGATGAAGCGTAGTCTCACGCGGTCTGCACGTCCAGCACGAACGCTGGTCCAACTGAGGCGCCAGGTGGAAATGGCATGGCAAGCCGTTCCACAGGACTACATCCAGCATCTCTACGATCGTCTCCATGGGAGAATAGCAGCCTGCATTGCTGCGAAAGGTGGATATACACTGTACTAGTGCCGACATTGTGCATGCTCTGTTGCCTGTGTCTATGTGCCTGTGGTTCTGTCAGTGTGATCATGTGATGTATCTGACCCCAGGAATGTGTCAATAAAGTTTCCCCTTCCTGGGACAATGAATTCACGGTGTTCTTATTTCAATTTCCAGGAGTATATGTAGTTCTTGGATAAGATAGGTTTTCATCCCTTAAATTTTAGTTTAACTGGTCACTTTGCCAGGTCATGTCTACTAAAGTGGCCATTTTGCCACTTTGTGAAAACTGGTATGTTTAAAGTACCTAATTTGATCCAAAGGTGATTAAACTATTCGATAGAAGAATGATCGTATGGCATTGCCGGCCGGGAGTCCCCATTCGGGGAAGTTCCGCCGCCGAGTGCGAGTGTTACTGAAGTCGACGCCACATTGGGAAACTCACGTTCCGGTGATGATTACGAAATGATGAGGGGGACAACACAAGACGCAGTCCACGAGCGGAGAAAATGTACAACCCGGCCGGGAATCGAACCCGGGCCCACTGCATAGGAGGCAAACACGTAACCACTCAGCTAATCAGGAGGACAAGTTATTCGATATTGTAGTTCAACAGTTGTAGATTATAATCAATCATTTCTGTCTCTTTCTATTGTTACCCACTTAGAAAAGAGGAATATCGTATTCTGGCCTCTTTGCCCGGATCTCCGACAAACAGCTGGTCATTAAAATTGAAAAACCAGGGATACAGTAAATTAATTTATTCTGTGTAGCAGTTTAGTAGCAAGAATACATGGGCAAATTTTTCGGTGATTTGGTTGCGCATAGCGTGCGAAATGCAAAATCTAATAGATCAAATATGTAGAGGCTGGGAATCGTGTCCCACAAAGATTGGATGACAGATTCGGGGACGTTATTCCATTCTGTTTCATTTCTATGCCGGGCTTCGTCAGCCTTAGTTGCTGAAGACGGTGGCGTGCGAGTCTGTCGGGAACCCGTGACAAGATGTTTTCAGTCGGCAGTAGATTCGAAGAACTTGATGGCCAGGCCAACAGTCTAACACCCTCTGTATAAGGCGTGGTCAAGAGAGCACGGAGTCGTCTTGATGAAAGATTAATGTCACCGAGGCCTCGAAAACGGGATACACGTCAGAAAATTAACGACTGCTCTTCATGTTCTCGCTTTGGGAATCACAGGTGGTCGTGTTGTGTACCCAGTCGTACCCCACACCTCTGAGCAAGACATTAGGTTCGTGTGGTTATGAGAAATGCGGTCTGGCAACGCTCGTTCTCCTGGGAGCTTCCACACACGGATACGTCCATCGTGATGCTGCATAAAGAACCGGTACCCGTCTTTAAACATGACGTATTATCCTTCTGTGTGACTGCTGCTGTTGTTCTTGTTGAGCGCTCTGCTATTGCCGCCCATGTCTCTGCCGCCGCGTCAAGGACGGGGTGAGGCGGTGGGGCGGGGGGTGGCGGTTTTTTTTTGGGGGGGGGGTAAGGGGCATACAACGGTGGCCGTACTTGCACTACGTCAGTACGTGGTGCTCCACGTTAGGGCTGTTATAATATCGATGAACTGCTACTTTTCCCAAGAAGTATCGATATACACCAGCGACACACAGTCCAGCGATATGTCGATAAATCGTTTACGAATGTCAGTATCGAGCGCTGATACTTTTATTTTATATGTTATTTTTTCACTATTTTCCGTAAATATTTGAAGTTGTTCTTGTGAAATTGTAATAGAACATAGTATAACTTTCACTGTGAGAAGGAGCCTTACTACTTTTCGGCCTTCCATCACATCCAATCTTTCTCTTTGATTGTGTGAAGCAAGTATATGTGGCACAAAAGAACAAGTCCGATTGCTCTGGGATTTTCGATGTTAGGAAATAGCACAGCAGTTACGCTAAAAACAATTTTTAACTCTATTTGTGCGCAATGGCATTCTTCAAAAACAGCCGCTGAAAATGACGAACAAAAATTCTAAGTGACAAGACTGCACTTTACGATGGTCTGAGACGTGTCAGAGGAAACGCTGCCGTAATCGGCTCTTGGCGGTACCAACAGAAACTGCACGATGCAGTTTTGACATTACAACTTCTTGATCACTGGCGTTTGCAGACAGGAAAACAGAAAGCAAAGTCCACGTGCAATGTTCCAGACAAATCCGATACGTGACAAAACCGAACGACGGACCCATCAAATGGTTCAAATGGCTCTGAGCACTATGGGACTTAACTTCTGTGGTCATCAGCCCCCTAGAACTTAAAACTACTTAAACTTAACTAACCTAAGGACATCACACACATCTATCCCCGAGGCAGGATTCGAACCTGCGACCGTAGCAGTCCCGCGGTACGGACCCATCGGACAGCTTTTACTGTGCCACTTACCTGCAGTTACCACCGTAAGCAAAGTGGTTATCGCCAAGCGTGAACGAGCGTCGTTTTCCTTTCAATTCTTGCTCTGAGCTAGCTTATTTATGTACAGAATAATAACAGAAAATCAATACTTAAATATACAGCTCTAATATTGGCAGTATATTTACATTGTGCTGCACATATATTTTTTTAGGCCGGTAGTCGATACTGTTTCCGTCGATATATCGATAAATTTTCCGTCATATCGAGGGCCAATAATGATATCCTTCAAATATCGATGCATCGGATTCCCGATATTTTAAAAAGTATCAACAGTCCTAGTTCTGGCACGGTGCTGAATATGGAATTCCTGAACCCATCTATGCTATATTCGCACTAGAGTCGTGGGATCCCCATCATACGAGCAGCGACGTCCTTGAACGAGAAACGGCAGTCTCTGTGAGGCACGATCGTGTTGCTCTCGAATTCCGACACTTACTGATCGACGTTTCGCGAACTTAGACGAGGCAAAACGCGGTATTCTCATTAAAGACCAGCCCTAAAATCCACTGGTGGGGTTACCCATTGGTAGGAGTATATAAAACAAAACCCGTCGTGGGTTCGAACGTCAGTTTCTTACCAGTGACGAGGGGAGGAGCCGAGAAAGTAGTGCAGTGAGTGAATGAAAACAAACAGCGAAGCGTGGGTAGTCAATGTGGTACAGTGAATGAATATAAATCGAAAACGGAGCGTGAAAAGTGTGTAAAGTGTACTTAGTATCTTTGCTAATAGAAAGTTGATCTCATTTATATTTTAGACAATGCCCAAACGTAAAATAGGAGTTCTTGCTAGTTATGGAGCGAAACGGCGAAAACAAAAAGAACAGAAGAGAGCGAAGCACATTTAAGTTCCCGGTGAACGAGAATGAGAAGCAGGGAAATCGAAGAACAACGAAATGAACGGATTGAAGAATCAAGAATTGTGACCCGTCTTGTAATAGAAGACTGCGAACTTAAGCCATCCATGAAAATATCAACCTACGGGAACCATGGACGAGGACAAGCTGTAACAACACCAACGCTATACTATTGTACATATAATATTTTTTTTTCTTCTGATTTTCGATTAATTAGTGTAATCGATGTTCTGATTTCATTTCTTTTTCTTTTCTTGCCATTATGTTAAAGAAACTGTAAACAAATTTCGATGTGAATATTAATATTTATGTCAAATTTCAAGCAATGTTATAACAGAATTGAAATGTAAGTAACGTTGAAACTACTGTAAGATGTCAAAGTTGTAATTGTGTGCCTGGTCCATACGTAGGCAATGTATTAGGATATGTAGAATGCAAAACCTCTGGTGAATACCCTGTCTGTAGGGGAGCGGTAAAAGGTGGATGGCAGGCGAGCGCGGGAAAATGCACACGGGCGCTGCACGGCATAACGGGCTCAGCAGTAGTAGTCGGAGTTGGCATCGGTCTAAGTAACACGTTCTGGATCGAGGAGGCTCTCCTGGAAGACGTAGTTTCATTGAGCCTCGGATGTGCCGTTTCCGACGACTATACAACATGGCAAAATTACATCGGCACTAAGTGGAAAAATATTGCGACGCTATGAAGAAGTAAAGTGCCGATACATCAAGAGCCATAGCTGTGATTGTATGTGTGCTCTGCGCCTCGCCATCTCGCCGTCCGCCAACCGCCGCATCGATACGAACAGGTTAAATCTTTTAGTACTGTATTCGTGTGGACCAGTGTTACTTTTGTTCCTTACTGTTCAATAACAACTTAACTTTTACCAGAACTGTCCTATCATTTAATTATCCTCATCACTGACCTAGACAGGATCCTCTCCACATGTTGTGGAATTCGAGTGTCCCGAGATGAAGATTTAAAGTTTATGTTAATAATAATTACCTGCAGACCTATCTATGTTAGAATGATGTTTAAAGAACTTTGGTGTTAATTAATATATAGGCAAATAATATAGGTCTGACAAAGTAGGAAGATAATGTTGATATTGGTTTAGCAATAAAGTTTAATTAAATTGAGACAAAATTAATGGTAGTTAAATGAGCAAGAAATAAGACAAAAAAGAGTAGTAACTCATATATTGGAAATCTTGAGTGCTTAACGATTTCGATAATCAAAAATTTCAGTACAGTGATCACAACAGTTTCAGGGTCCCCCCCCCCCCCTTTTTTCTTTTCTATTCGTGTAAATTCTGAAATGTACTGAACTGATTTGACCAGCAAAGTTAAAGTCAAGATAAAACCAAAAGTTATTAGTGTTTTACCTTTTTCAAAATTGACATTGTATGTGTGTTTCGAAAGTGCTATTTCTAGGGTAACCTATGCCCGATTTTAATCAGATCAATAGACTGTACGAAGTTTGTAGTATACATTATAGTGTATTGTTGTGTATTTATGGCTTGTTCATATTAGTACAGAAAGTGAAATTATTAGTTCAGTAGATTTTCTGGTTCTAAAATTTACCATATTATGCAGTGTTATTACGTGTGGTTTTGCATACACGTACTTCAACTTGTACAGGGAAGAAACTCAATTAATGCCTAATTAGGCTGGTGACCGTTTTATTAACAAATTGGTAGCATCTGCTGTGTTGTTTCTTGTCCGTCCTAACGTGTAGTTGCACTTCAGACTTGCTTGACGTATCATTGTTGTTACTGAGTGGGTGATAGTCTGATTTGGCCTCCATTCTGGTACACGCGGTCAACATATATACCAAAATCCTTTCTTATAAGGTGAAGCCCGTCAACTTACCATAGTACAGGCTTTAATAAGTATCGTGCGCAGTAGCGTAGTGTTACAAAGCAAATAGTACAACGTAACATATGAAGCATTCCACTACGACCCGACGAAAGAATATAACAAACATAAACAAGAGCGAAGCCTGGTACCCAAGTTCACATCTGTACCAAATTTTTACAGCTCTCGCCATAAACACAGCTTTTGTTGTACTCGTCTATGGATCTTAGTTTCCGTGATAATTTTGCAATCAGAAACTGCTTCGTTGGACATCCAGTTGCAAACGTTCAAGAAAGACTTACAAATGTGTGATGTCATCAGTGTAAACCTTCTGAAGTGTGTAGCTACTTCAGACTTAGCAGATGATGGAACGGAAAATATTTATTATTAATTTCTAGAATTAATGGTAGTTATTCCAATTACTCAATGTCAAGTCTTCGTCCCTTTGCACTGCAGTGTGATCTTTCTATTTCTTGTCGTTTCGGCCATCAGATGACGTTAATTTCCGTCAGCTTTGTTTCTTTATTTTTTTCCATATTCTTTCAGTCTCATACTCAACCTTCTTCGCTCTTCTGACCATGATGATTTGGCTGTGGGTCTAAATCTGCCCTGGAAACCAGCGACGGCCTGAATTTACAATCTGAAACTTACTTCTCGGTTTCCGCTACCCCATTTCTTCAAGATCGCTTTGTACCTCCTGAAGTCAGCGTACATCGGTCTTCTTCTCCGCAAGAAACAGTATAATCTGATGTGCCAACCTCTCGTGACGCTTTCTAAGGATATGTCCCATGATCATGCTCTTCCTTTTGCTGATGGTGTCCGAGAGTCTCTCTATCTCTATATACAGTTCTTAATTTGCTCATCTTCTATACTAACCATCTCCTATTCTTCGAGGTCCCAATAGCCTCTTGAGAATCCTTCATTCCCCAAGTTCTAGCCTCTTTAATAATCATTTTCTTGCGAGGTTCACAAATTTTACGGCATATCAAGTGTCAGAGTGGATCATTGTCAGATATTGTCTTACTGTTCATATTTCAGATGTTCTTAATACGTATGCTAAGTTCATACTTTTTATTAGTGCTTCCATTGTTTCTTTTTCTGTCAGACCCATTCCTACCCATTCTCCTAGACATCTACGTCTATTGAATATTCCTTCCTTCTGTTGTTATTCGTCTCAGAACCGTCTTGTTGTTCGTATATACTGTATCTTCTCGATAGCGATGTGCACTTGTGCTTTAGCCAATAGCGTGATGTTTACTGGATCAATGTTTAACAAAATTATTGTACAGTTTCATACTATTATGGGCATCTGAACTGGACTCAGTCACCTACAATGGTGGAAAGCTCCCTTTTGACTTCATGAAGGCTATGACAGGCCGTGGCATAGGCTACTCGATGCGCCGAACTGCTGTAGAGCCGTCCTAGTCCCTGATGCACAACCCACTGAGATTCGACAGACCTACGACCGAAGCACTGTAGCTCGATGGCGTGATAGCTGAGCTCCAGGTAACGTAGAGGGTCAGCAGCATCGTGATGTCTGTGAAATGTTCCTCTATCCATTCTCATACGAATCAGGACTTTGCGAGACGCCTTTGGATTTCTGTAGGCGAGCTGAAGAAAAACACAATTGAGACCAATGGCCTGTTCTCAGGCACCCGTCCTTAAAACGAACGTTCATTGCAGAAGGGTAGTTTTCGTTATTTACAAAAGGAAAAATACTCCGACGTGTATGTCAGATAACGTCGCCAACTTGGATCGGGTTCAGTTCAGTACTGGTGTTCTTGGAACTAGCAATTGGGAAGTGTAACAGGGTAGTGCCGGAAAGAATTTGATTGTGGTGTTGTCGTGCTCACTGTGGATGAATAGTCCAATTGTGTGCATTGTGTTCTCCGTGTGTTGGGCACAGCACGAGACGCAAGCGAGAGATCCCTGTCTGCCTACAGGCCGGAACAATAGAACTCGCCCCAGGACGCCAGAATGTTGGCTTCGACAGGAATTTGCGAGCGGCAGGGACCCCTAACGGTGCTCCCACGTTTGATAAGCCGAGAGAGATCCATATATACTAACAGGCAACAGAAAAAATTGTTGTCCTATCACGAATTATAATAAAAGCTTAGTGTCGAGAAAACACTGACAGAAATAAGAATGGAGTTTAATATTTAGTATGTGTAACTATTGAAAAATACGTAAAGCTTATAGCTTGGGGGGTGGGTACAATGTGATTGGTTGGCGCTTCCCAACGAGAGTTTACGTAGCGGAACGTTCCATCTGCCCAAGATTCGCCCTTAATTCCAAGAGGGGCGCGGTAATGCTCACTTCTCATAACAGGCTCGGTGGTGTAGAATGTAACAGGTGATCGTGTTCTCGGAGACTTCAGGCGTCACTTCACATTTTTCTAACGCACTGGCGAATGAATTTGTTCAACGTAAAGGAATACCTAAATTTCCTACTGAACTCAGTACACCCACGATGCAAACTACTGAAAAAAATGTCCAAAACAGTACTGTGTGCCTCTGACGGTCACGTGAGAGGCACCTGTTCCGTAGCTTTATTGCTGCCAACCTCTGCTGACTGTTCACGCGATTACGGCTTGTGACGCAGGTGGACACACCCGAGGGATGCCACGCCAGTTCACAAGAAGACAGCGTCCGTTCTCCATCACCGTTTGGGTCCAAATTTATGGTGCTTGGCCAGAAATGAAAGTGACATTAGTGGAAAATCCAGACGGCCAAGTGATTAGGAAAAAATAGTAGTTTTGGCGCAGATTGAGTTTACCATTTACGTTGAAGTCATTTCTGGGTAGCGGTTGGCACGTAAGAAAGAGTGCAGCACTGTGATCCAAGGATCACGAGTCTGTGGAAGCTCGTTTTTTTTTTTTATTTTCAGTTTTTACGTTATTTAGACTGCAAATAAAAGGAGAGGATGCTCAATATTGTATCTGATGTAATGAAACCCTTTGTACAAGAGAACAAATTTCTTGTGTTAATTGACTCGTAAAGGAGACAAAAATAGTTCCACAATGATACGACAAGATTTATCAAGATGAAGAAGGGTTACTGTCGTGCAGTATTAAAGGGATTTCTTCCACAAACGCACTCCAACAGTGCATCTCTGTGACGTTCAGTTTTTCAGTCTCATCAAAGAGCTTCAAAATTGTTCTTGTTTCGTAAAAAAAGAGAAGGAAATCGCATTCCGCGAAGACTACATCAAAATACATTCCACTGTACATCGTGAGCGATCTGCGTAAATACATGCCGAAAGGATACGTTAAGCATTGCTTGCTGCCAAACTATGCCATGACATAGAAGGTTTGAGTAAAGTAAATCAAATTTGTTTTTGTACAGAAACTTTAAAAGAACCATGTGATTAGAAAAGAACTGGTGTTTGCAGTGTGCTCAAGATGCTGAGAAAATTACTTTTTTCCGGTTTTTATGATGACTATTGCTCCAGCATGTGTAAATCATCAAAAGTAAAGTAATAAAAGTAACTTCACGTACTAAGTCCTCGTTCCTGGAAATTTATTTGCAGTCTGAATCCGAACTTTGTCTTTCCGTCTATGAAAATATTAATAAATGCAATACAATGAGCATTATTTCGACTTACTTGGAGTGGCAATAACGAATAAACTGAAAGAAAAGTTCCGCGAACCGGCTGGCATCCACGTCCTTTGAATACAGTTTTGCATTCTTTCCGCTAGGCCAAATACCGCCTGGAAGCTGCGTCAACATAAATGGCTCCTACGTCACCAGGATAGCGTCAAAACTGTGATTTGTTCCTATATACCCCCACTTGTGTAATTTCCATTCCTGGCCAAACCCTGTATATACCATAAATTTGGATGAAATCGGTGATGACGAGTAGGTGCGGTCCGTGGCCACCATATAAGTATGTGTCAGACAGCAGTAGCGAAAGTGATCGGCAACGAATGACGTGGCGGTGTGCGCAAAACCGTTAATAGAATTATCATCTGGGACAGAATACCGAGGGTGCAAGGAAGATGTGAATGTTGCAAGTAAAATAATAAAACAAAGGAGCAAAGTGAAAAACAATAATTCTCAACACAAAACGAATAACTGTGTTATTCTTCTCTTGTTCAATCATTTTCCCACAAACCGTCACCAACCAAGGAACGCCGCAGTCAACCAGGGCTCTCCAAAGTCTCGAAAGTGAAACAGACCACATTATTGGCAGGCTCCGGCTTTTCAAGTGTAGAAAACGAATCACGACACACTTTTAACATGAAGACTATCGGAGTCGGTGCTAAAGTATCAATAGTTCCTGCCACAGACTCTTTCACAAATATTTCCTTTCATGGTCAGATTAAACCATATAAAAAACAAAATTATTGCAGGAATAAAAATAAAACCTTTCATTTACGGGGTCACAAATGTTAACAAATAGAATTCATGCGATACAACAAACATCCAAAAATTGTTCAACTAAGTAATTATACTACAACCGCCTGATAACTAAGAAAGAGATTCAAGTAACGGGGTAGTAAACATGTCTCACTGTGCTAACTATACAGCAGTTGTATTACAACTTTTTGTGGAGACTTGGTAGACTAAACTTGATAGATAACTGTGATGTAGTGCTATTTTGCTAATTAGTCGTAGTGTTGAAACTAGTATCTTCACGAAAAGTTGCAGCTGCCACGTACCTTCTATATACAGATGTGATATGTTTGTTCGTAAGCTGAAAATGAAATTCATGCATTATTATCGGCACTGTATTAATTGTGCTGAAGTTTGTAGTACTGTTCTGCTAAAGTACTAGTGACTGATAAAAATAAACAAATGGTTTTATTACTTGTTTTGTTGGAGCCTGACAGATGACGACGACATCATGAAATAGGAGACGCGTTCGCGATGTTCTGAAAATGTTATTTACTTCATGAGAAACAAGCTTTTCGCTTCTCAAGCATCGTCTGGTCATAACTTTTTTAACAACAGATAAAACGATGTCCGACTTACACGATATTATTGATGCAGATACAGAATACACACCAATTAATGAGATACATAATATTTTGATAGGAAATTGTTAACATATGCTACGCCAAAATCGTTACATTTCGTAAAAAAATGAAAAGTAAACTTTTCTTTAGGTTATGCAGAAAGTCACCAAAACTAATTTTAAATCTCGCTAAATTGTAGGTTACCTATGCTTAGCTCCAAACACAGGCTCCAGCCCACGTTCTCTGTCGATGTAAAAAATTAATACACCAACAGCAAAAATAAAGTACCATCCAAAATGCAGCGAGGTGTTTGCATTGGTTTTATGTTACTCATAAAACATAAATAAATTAGTGCATCCACCCAGGACACATCCATTTTTTACAAATGGATTTTTCTCTCTCTCTCTACAATCTGTGGCCTGATAATTCCCTAAGTACATTTACATATAATGCATGATTGATTCAACAGATTTTTTAAAAATTCGACTGAATAAAGATTAGGCTGCAGTACAACTGATTGTAAACAACTAAATGAACAAAACGAGCTTTCATTGCAATCCTTGCGATCTGTCTGAGACTGGCCTCACAGAAGTACAAGAAATAACAGCGCTTGTGTCCTTCCCATTTCGTCCAGTATACAATATAATCAACAGTTCTTACGTGTAGGCTTCCTAATTTGTCAGAATGACATCGATTCCGAAAAATATTCGCCTAAACGTCATGAAAAAATGTGCGGCTTACCCACAGCATGGCAACTGAATGAAGTGTTTTAATAAGACTGAGTACAAGTTGATGTAGATATAAAGATCAGTTTTGATTTGTTAACCAAATCTGACGTAATAATTAACATCTGTATTTTAGTGAAACTCCAATCGTATAATGATATAATTAGGCTGCCAGTTCTAAAATGGACAGTCTGTTTCTGAAACCAACAGGGTACAATGAGACTTAAGTTGATGTAACAATCATTTGCATAAGTGCTGATGATTTTTGTGATTACTTGCGTGGAATATTCGGGAATAAAAACATTTAGTTAATTTAATGTTCATGCTCACAACTTTAGAACTGGTTCAGTAATCATACACAAAGTGACTGCTGAACGGATTACTAAAGTGCTACATACAATAATAGTGATGTAACAAAATCTTACTACAGTATTTGCTGTTATCAGTTTTGACAGGAAAACTTCCAAATACCATGGCAAAGACGGAATACAACAGCCAAGACATCGATACATAAAATACCAATAATCATATGAAATTGGTAACACACTCTAATAAGAAGTAAAATTTACTGTGTTTGTCCGTACTCAGTTGTTTCAACCATTGGTTTAAATGTCAAATCTTAAAATTAGTCATCATTATTACTCTCCAAACTTCGGTGAACGAGTTTACTTAAATATGATAATCTGTACTTTCATACTCAATAATAACGTGACATTCAGAATTTAAGATTATAGGACGTGGATCAAAATGGGGAGCAGTATTGACTGGGCTAGTGATGTTATTAAATTATAATTGAAGTTCGATCAAAGATTGCATTTCCCAAAACACTGAAAATACATGTACGACTCTAGCAAAGCTAGTTATCTGAAGTGGTTCGGTCATACAGTTATGAATGCTGTAGGCGTTAAGTAATTGATGAAAGATGTACAGCAACCACAAGTTGCATATAATTTTGCTTTATTGGTATGTTTCACTCGAGTCGAGTGAAACATGTAAGTAAAGGAAAGTTTTATACAAATTTGTAGCAACAGTCGCTGTATCCCCTGCAGGCGATACCTGAGCTCACAAAGTATGTACACTCCTGGAAATTGAAATAAGAACACCGTTAATTCATTGTCCCAGGAAGGGGAAACTTTATTGACACATTCCTGGGGTCAGATACATCACATGATCACACTGACAGAACCACAGGCACATAGACACAGGCAACAGAGCATGCACAATGTCGGCACTAGTGCAGTGTATATCCACCTTTCGCAGCAATGCAGGCTGCTATTCTCCCATGGAGACGATCGTAGAGATGCTGGATGTAGTCCTGTGGAACGGCTTGCCATGCCATTTCCACCTGGCGCCTCAGTTGGACCAGCGTTCGTGCTGGACATGCAGACCGCGTGAGACAACGCTTCATCCAGTCCCAAACATGCTCAATGGGGGACAGATCCGGAGATCTTGCTGGCCAGGGTAGTTGACTTACACCTTCTAGAGCACGTTGGGTGGCACGGGATACATGCGGACGTGCATTGTCCTGTTGGAACAGCAAGTTCCCTTGCCGGTCTAGGAATGGTAGAACGATGGGTTCGATGACGGTTTGGATGTACCGTGCACTATTCAGTGTCCCCTCGACGATCACCAGTGGTGTACGGCCAGTGTAGGAGATCGCTGCCCACACCATGATGCCGGGTGTTGGCCCTGTGTGCCTCGGTCGTATGCAGTCCTGATTGTGGCGCTCACCTGCACGGCGCCAAACACGCATACGACCATCATTGGCACCAAGGCAGAAGCGACTCTCATCGCTGAAGACGACACGTCTCCATTCGTCCCTCCATTCACGCCTGTCGCGACACCACTGGAGGCGGGCTGCACGATGTTGGGGCGTGAGCGGAAGACGGCCTAACGGTGTGCGGGACCGTAGCCCAGCTTCATGGAGACGGTTGTGAATGGACCTCGCCGATACCCCAGGAGCAACAGTGTCCCTAATTTGCTGGGAAGTGGCGGTGCGGTCCCCTACGGCACTGCGTAGGATCCTACGGTCTTGGCGTGCATCCGTGCGTCGCTGCGGTCCGGTCCCAGGTCGACGGGCACGTGCACCTTCCGCCGACCACTGGCGACAACATCGATGTACTGTGGAGACCTCACGCCCCACGTGTTGAACAATTCGGCGGTACGTCCACCCGGCCTCCCGCATGCCCACTATACGCCCTCGCTCGAAGGCCGTCAACTGCACATACGGTTCACGTCCACGCTGTCGCGGCATGCTACCAGTGTTAAAGACTGCGATGGAGCTCCGTATGCCACGGCAAACTGGCTGACACTGACGGCGGCGGTGCACAAATGCTGCGCAGCTAGCGCCATTCGACGGCCAACACCGCGGTTCCTGGTGTGTCCGCTGTGCCGTGCGTGTGATCATTGCTTGTACAGCCCTCTCGCAGTGTCCGGAGCAAGTATGGTGGGTCTGACACACCGGTGTCAATGTGTTCTTTTTTCCATTTCCAGGAGTGTATTAGACGGCAACAATATTCCATAATTCAGAATTACAATATCTTGCCTCCAGCTGCAGATACGGCTCATATTGCTGTGGCCAAACACGGCTCTTACTTTCATTCCTCTTCCAAGCATCGTTCACAGCTCACTGTATTGTTTGCCGGCGAATTTGTAGTACCTCTAGCAACCACTTGAAATTGCTGCACACCTACTCCCGGAGGCCACTCACCCATACGCACTTCCATGTTTGCAGTGGTATCACTTCTTTCCTAACGGTCCGCTGCTGTCAAAGACCATCTATTATTGAAAGGTTTCATTTGAGCCTCTCAGAGAGTTTCAGTGACTCCACTCAACAAGAAGTCGCTGACGTTACCAGTGTATCAACTGTTCAAGTTTTGGTTCAAAATGGTTCAAATGGCTCTGAGCACTATGGGACTCAACTGCTGTGGTCATAAGTCCCCTAGAACTTAGAACTAATTAAACCTAACTAACCTAAGGACATCACACACATCCATGCCCGAGGCAGGATTCGAACCTGCGACCGTAGCAGTCGCACGGTTCCGGACTGCGCGCCTAGAACCGCGAGACTACCTCGGCCGGCTCAAGTTTTGGAATTAATCGTTTCTGACGGTATTTTAGTTAAAATACAGCCATTTCTCAGACTTAGTTTCCAATTTTTACACAATGGTTACACTGTTCATACATAATAATACAGAAATTTAAGAAGATGACATCCGTGAAAAAAAATGAAATTAAGTGTTTCAGAATTATCACGGTTTTTTAGCGTCATGTATTGCGTTGTAGTGTTCGAGGCTAAGCACGCACACAACGCTACCAATGTCACTAACTGCCAGATGGGCAAACTGAAAGATCACTTTACAACCTCAAATGACTCACGTGAAGGAACTAAGTGCAGCAACGATCTAGTTGGCAAGAGCCTACAAAAAGTATAAATTTACTTAGTGTCATTCATTCCGTAATGGCTGGAAGTGAGAGATAACAGCAGGAGAGAAGACAAAATAAAGTTAGTCTGATGTTCCTAGCAAGGCATATGTGCCAAAGGCTGGAACGTGTACAATTTTTAATTTTTGACTTGAGCGTATCTGCTCCAAAATTTTTTAAAATTTCATTCTGATGAAGACGTCCTTGGAGGGGCCGATACCAAGGTAAATGTATCAAATAACAACCGGTTGGCTATGTGATTCCTCGGTTGAAACTTACATACGGGTGTTGAAAGACAGCCATGCTCCAAACTGTAGAACAAACTCTATTCAAGATTCTACTCTGTTGTCAGTTTCTCTGTTCATTACGACACTCTAAGTTACTTTAATATGTTGATTTACGGAGCGTCCTTAGTTTTTTTCTTTCCATCGCGAACTGTTTATTCATATGGAATAATGTTTATTTCATTTTGAGCTGTAGAATTTTTTTATTTTTTACTTTATTTATTTGCTTTACATGCTCAAAACTGTAGAACAAACTCTATTCAAGATTCTACTCTGTTGTCAGTTTCTCTGTTCATTACGACACTCTAAGTAACTTTAATATGTTGATTTACGAAGCGTCCTTAGTTTTTTCTTTCCATCGCGAACTGTTTATTCATATGGAAGAATGTTTATTTCATTTTGAGCTGTAGAATTTTTTTTATTTTTTTTATTTATTTGGTTTACGGAAATAACTACTTGTGTATGGTAGTGGAATAGTCTAGCGAAGCAAAAGAATTGGGGTGTAAGAGATTGACCAAATTGGAGAAGTCTTATGCCTGGCAGCAAAACCATCCTGCATGAATCTTTTTAGAGTACAAAAAGTTGTGTTCACCGCGAATTGTCAAATCGGATTTGATGAAGCAGTTTGCTCCTCCTCGAGATAGATCCTGCTTTAAATACCGTACCTTTCTATAATATTTCCCTACGTCAGCCAAGACAACTGAGAGCTGTAATTTTTGCTGGTCCTCACACTCACAAACAGACGAAGGACCTCGAATTTGAGAATACAATGGATATTAGAGGTGAAGTTGCATGAAATACTTTCAAGTTTCTTACTGAAAACTTCCTAAGAAAAAAAAAAGAACATCCGTCACAAGGACGTTGTTGACGCTACGCCGGAAAATTTCAAGAAGTTGTGTTGTAGCATAACTGCAAGCCGCTATTTCCGACAGTCACGTATTGAAGGCTTCCTTGAAAAATCTGGCATAAAAGAGATGAAGAAGGAGCACTTGTAATGTCGTGCGCACACACACGTTTAAGACGTATTGGCTGTATTTTTACGCTATGTTCAAAAAAGCGGAAATACACAAACTTCCGTATCAGTAACACACACAAGAAGACACGATTGTATTTCATCTGTCTCTGTTTACACGTGTGCACTAATTTTCTGAATGGTCTAAAAAGAGAGAGAAAGAGAAAGAGAGAGGGACAGAGATGTTGAGGAGGGTACCGCAAAAGGAATAAATAGCTCTTCACACATCGACAGCGAAGGTGTCTGATAACACACACAACCGGACTGCTACATTTCAGGTTACAGAAAACTACTGCAGAGAGATCGGATCAAACCAGTTTCATACAGGCAGGTTTGCGAGACTTTTGGCTACTCGCTTCCGGCTACTTATCGAGGTCAAACTATGCCACGGCATAGTTTCAAAGGTTGGCACTACCACGAGACACCGACGACAGTGCCCTCTAGCTGGTTCTGTGCATCTCTACGAGCTCCGCTACAGATTCTCCCCATTTCATCAAGTGCAGACAACCAGGACCCTTCGCTTCAGCTTTGCTCTACATACGACGGGTCTAAGACTTCGCATCTGTACAAAGTTATGTATTCTTTCTTGCACCAGTGAACCACCTTTACTCACTGCAGTACCGACGTAATTTTCCTGCTCCTGCTGCTACACACGCGCCGCCTTCCAGACGAAAAAAAAAAAAAAAAAAAAAAAAAGACATGCGTCAAGATGGGCGGGAGGAGGCGTAGGCTGTGGGAAAGAGGAAATACGTCTGCATTAATCTCCTGAACCAATACCATTATGCTGTTCAGTGCATTATGTGCGAAACGTCCTCATCTTCAGAGGTACAGCTCACCCTAAATACAACGCACATGAGGAGAGACTGGCATCCTTTTGTGACTGGTTGCTAGTTATTAAGCAACGTCCAGACAACCTCACTGATGGTTGAGAAACATTTTAGCTGTCATTCTTCCCACGCTCCAAGTGTGAACGTACATCTACATGTACACATATGCTCCACAACCCACCTTACGGTGTGTGGTGGAGGGTACTGCTAGTACAGTTACACACTGGCGGGAAAAAATCACAAACCAAAGAATAATTAATTTAGTAACGAAATGTCTGGAATAAATTTGGTTAGGTAACATATTTGAGTGATAAATGTTGCAAGATCACAGGGTAATGTAAGAGCGAGATACATCATTGCAAATGTGAAATTCTGGTACATTAATGAGAAATGTAATCGCCTAAATTTTTAATGCAAGCATGCAAACGTGCATGAGTTGTATTATATAGCTTCCGCATGTCAGTTTGCGAGAGGAAGACAGTGCCTGTTGCATTTGATTGCTCAAGACAGGAACGGCTAATGCTGGTTGTGGATGACGCTGGAGTTGTCGTGCAATGGAATCCCGTATGTTCTCGACTGAGACGGATCTGGTGATAGAGCAGGCCAATTGTAACCGATACCAAACAAGTACCGAAAAATACTGGTTATCCAGAACTAAAACACCGGTATCGGCTTCAACCGGTCGATTTTCCGCATCCCTATGTCAGAGCCAGACGGCGAATACAATGTTCTTCCCTACCGGTAGTGGCACGTGGCCATCCGAAGACTGGTTTTCTTGCGACTGTATATTCCCGTGACCACTGCTGCCAACAATCAAATCTTTCTGCAGTATCGCAAAAGAAACGTCCAGCTTCACGTAGCCCTATTACATGACATCGCTCAACTTAATGAGGTGTTGATAATGATGGCCTTGTCTCCTTTAAGACATTCTCGACTAACATCAACTCACGACGTCCAATGTCAAAGTTCACGACTGTTACAGCACGTGTTTAAAGTAAACCTAATTTGAACGTTCACAGTGGCGCTTCTAGCGCCGCTCCTACGCGGCTGGCGCGAAATTTGAACAGACGTCGTCTTCCAGCTGTAGAAACGCGGCTACCAACTTTCGTTCATGTGTCATAGCTCGTTCGTGGTGCTGCGATCTTTTTTCGATCAGTGTAGTATCTACTATACAGAGTGGAAAAAAATGCACTTCGAGGACGCCATGCCGTTATTCATCCACATTCAAGACAAAACTTTATCTAGCAAAGTCGAGCAGAGACGTCAATGAATGAACGGACAGATCGTAACTTTGCGAAAATGAAGAAAGTAAAATTTTCACTGGATGGAGGATTCGAACCAAGGACCTTTCGTTCCACAGTTGCTCACTCTAACCACGAGACCACGGCACTCACCAGCTGATATTGTCCTTTATGTTGCATATCTTGCACATGGACTACTCAGTTTGTATATTTTGCTTATTTTTTCATAGTTCCACACAACTTCTTCCTGTTTACTCGATTGATCTGTGTTCAGTTTTTCAAGGCCTATCCACTGTGTCAATTTATAACTAAATCTGAGGGGGGTGCGATGGGGAGGTTCCCTTGTAAGTAAAATATCATTTTTCACACGACAGTTTATAACATGAGAATGGGCTCAATTAAACCGCATACACGTGTCTGTTAACTTCGCAGTGCACAATTTCCTCCTACTGCTCCTAGAACAGTTCGGCAGAGACTCTACAAATCTACTGGAGTAGCATCTCAGCATCGAACGAAGAGCGGGATCCTGCCTGAAACCCAGCCATAGATACCTAAGTCTGCCAGTATAAAAAAAAAAAAAAAAAAAGAATGACCCCAGCATTTTCCTGAAGCGATTCAGGGAAATCACGTTAAACGTAAATCAAGATAACTGGACACAGGTTTGAACCGTCGTCCTCCCGGTTGCGAGTCCAGTGTGCTAACCACTCTGCTACCCCTCTCGGTTCACGCCGCGCTGATCTCACGGATAATGCTGATAATGTCATTGACGCCGCGCGTGCTAGCCGTGCGGTCTTAGGCGCCTTGCCACGGTTCGCGCGGATCCCTTCTTCAGAGGTTCGAGTCCTCCCTCGGGCATGGGTGTGTGTGTTGTCCTTATCGTAAGTTTAAGTTAGATTAGGTAGTGTGTAAGCCTAGGAACTGATGACCTCAGCAGTTTGGTCCCATAGGAACTTACGACCACCAGTGCGATTGAGAAGTGTGATTGTAGTGTCGGCAGACTTGCCAACACTACGCACACTAATTGAAAGAGGCGGCCAAGATGCACGCGCTAACTCACGAAGGATGGAGTGACGTCTGAAACAGGATACGTTATGAATGCTATAAAGAAAAGAACGTAGCTTCTCGAATACTTAACTTTAATCCATCCTTTGTATACATCGTTCTTGATGATACATCTGGAGATTGTGGCGATACAAGTGAGACTCTTTTGATACAAGCTATCTAAGGCTAATGGCGCCTTGCTAGGTCGTAGACATGGACTTAGCTGAAGGCTATTCTAACTGTCTCTCGGCAAATGAGAGAAAGGCTTCGTCAGTGTAGTCGCTAGCAAAGTCGTCGTACAACTGGGGCGAGTGCTAGTCCGTCTCTCGAGACCTGCCGTGTGGTGGCGCTCGGTCTGCGATCACTGCCAGTGGCGACACGCGGGTCCGACATGTACTAATGGACCGCGGCCGATTTAAGCTACCACCTAGCAAGTGTGGTGTCTGGCGGTGACACCACAGTGATGACATGACTGATAAGGACAGCAGGACTTCTGACGTCATGGGTAGGGCATTAATCTGCTCACGTGTCGTCACAAATGTTAACAAACTGGTCCTGAGTCGACACAGATATACTACTAACATCAATAATGCTATTCGAGTTTAGGGTGTAATACTAAGTGGGCTGAGGAGTGAGTGGGAATGTGGACTGTGGAGGTAGGCGTCGTATGGTAGTCCACGCAGTTGTGCATCCTCTGAGTGATCAGGAGACCCGGGTTCGAATCCTTGATACAAATGTTCTCTCTTTTCAGTCTGCATACATACATCTTAGATGTTTGAGACTCGACAAGCTTTGTCGAACCCTATAATTTCGTTTGCTTGGTGCCAGAAGCTAGAACATTGCATCCGGTGCCGAACGCTCGTGAGCTTAGCACGTGGTGCGGAAGTACGCGGCCGGTAATTTCCGCACTGCCCACAACGGCAACAGGCGAATGGTCCCGTAACGCGGATGAGAAAACATGGGCTCTATACAGCTTCGTCACACCGTAGCAGCACTAATGAGTCTAGCAATCGTGAATGCACCTATAAACATAACTGCCTTTCAGCTATTAAATTCTCACGTCTGTTACAGAGAATTTGCATGTTGTACTCCTGAGGTTTACTGAGAGTTACCACAGCGACTGGCCACGATTATGTATAACTGAAATGAAAGAGGAAATCGAATGTTAAATGTTATTTCAGATCACTGATTTACCTGTGGAACTGTAAATTTCCTTAAATAAATAACTGATGAAACCAAGCCCGCATTCAGTCTGCACCTGTGATCGCACTAACTTTGTGGCATACACACATCAAAAAATGTTTTGCATCACCTCGGTTCCAAGAGTTCCGGTACCTGTACAGAAAATTGAAATAGAGATCAAACATCATTTCCGCCATTTTTATTGCTCATGAAAACCATACAAGGTATGTTGTACCACAAGTTCATCAACACAGTGCTGGTCCAGATGGAACCACTCCTCAATGGTGATGCGGGGGAGACACCTCTGAGTGGTTAGTAGGTCACATCGTCCTTAAACAGCCCTTTCCAACCTATCCCAGGCATGATCGATAGGGTTCATGTCTGGAGAACGTGCTGGCCACTCTACTCGAGCGATGTCGTTATCCTGAAGGAAGTCATTCACAAGATGTGAACGATGGGGCCGCGAACTCTCGTCCGTACGACGAATGCCTTGCCGATACGCTGCCGATATGGTTACAGTGTTGGTCGGAGGATGGCATTCATTTATCGTACAGCCGTTAGGGCGCCTTCCATGACCACCAGCAGCGTACGTCGGCTCCACCCCAAAACAGCAGGGAACCTCCACCTCGTTGCACTCGGTGGACAGTGTGTGTAAGACGTTCAGGCTGACCGGGTTGCCTCCAAACACGTCTCCGACGATTGTCCGGTTGAGGGAATATGCAATACTCATCGGTGAAGAGAACGTGATGCCAATCCTGAGCGATCCATTCGGCATGTTGTTGGGCCCATCTCTACCACGCTGCATTGTGTCGTGTTTGCAAAGATGGACCTCTCCATGGACGTCGGGAGTTGCGCATCATGCAGCTTATTGCGCAAAGTTTGAGTCCTAACACGACGTCCTATGGCTGCACTAGAAGCATTGTTCAAAATGGTGGCGTTGCAGTCAGCCATAATCCGTAAGTAGCGGTCATCCACTGCAGTAGTAGCCCTGGGTCGGCCTGAGCCAGGTATGTCATCGACAGTTCCTATCTCTCTGTATCTCCTCCATGTCCGAACCACATAGCTTTGGTTCACACCGATACGGCTGGACACTTCCCTTGTTGAGAGCCCTTCGTGGCACAAAGTAACAATGCGGACGCGCACGAACGGCGGTATTGACCGCCTATGCCTGGTTGAACTACAGACAACAGGAGCCATGTACCTCCTTACTCGTGAAATGACTGCAAATGATAGGCTGTCGGACCCCCTCAGTCTAATAGGCGCTGCTCGTGCATGGTTGTTTACATCTTTGGGCGGGTTTAGTGGCATCTCTGAGCAGTCAAAGGGACTTCGTCTATGATACAGTATCTACAGGCAACGTCTTTCTTCAGGAGTTCTGGGAAACGGGCAGATGCAAACCTTTTTTGATGTATGTATTTTGACAGAACAAATGAAAAAGGTTTACGTTGAGGAACGAGATAACTGATTACAATTCCCAAATTTGTTTACAATTAACAAATATTTCAACTGAGCTACGCCGTAGGCTCTCGTAAGTAAATCGAGTAAACGAACTCGTTGCAATTGATGATGTTAAATCAACTCACCGGTAAGAGAAAGGAAGCTTAAGGTTCAGTGCTAAGCACAGATTGGGATTTTTTTAAATAAATTTCTAGGTAGAAAATTCTAGCAAGTAGAATATCGAAACAACCCGATGCTCCGACGAAGAAGAAGCTGTGTAATGTTGGCCACCTTCGGTTTGTTGTAGACTACGGGTAGCATTTTCATACTCTCTTCTTGTGTATCCCAGAGCGGGACGCATGTTGTACGCCATCCTGAAATGTCCAATACATAATAAAGCCTAGCCAAAGATTGCCATCTAAAGTGCAAACAATATACTCGCATGTACATTGCCACCTTTCTTTCTCTTTATCCAACTTGTGCACAAGCCTATACTTCTTTTTACCCTGAGTAGGAGACCTCACTGGACGTGAGGCCATTTTCTAGGATGGCCTACGGCTGTGTGTCTGAGAAGGACTATGAGTACACTATTGAGGTTCTAATATGTGTACCACAGAGGTCTGTGTCTACCCTGTCTAAAATCGTAATATCTGTTTGCACATCTTATACCGTTTGGCATAAATACATATTCCGTATAAGCGTCCCGAAACTGTTGTATTAATTGATTAAGGTTTGGCTTATAAAACCACAGTTCTTCTAAAACAATCACTGCAGCAGAATAGTTTATCTTGTTGCCGTAAAATGTAATAGCAAGTTCGTCGATTCTCTGTTGACTCGTGGGTACAAGGAATGCCAATCGTAGGTCGTCTGGATAGGTCCTTATGTGTTCCCAGTTTTGATAAAAGAATTCCAACGCAGACATTAGCTGTAACAATAACCTTTATTTAGAACGTTACTGTTCCTTTCCTTTTACAGAACGTGATATATACACGATTACGAACTACAAAGGTAACATATTTAACCTCGCTCTGTACAACATCATTTTTTGCCGGTTCATCACCAGCGATTTCCAAACCAATATAAAATGGGTTGACACCCTGAAATAGTTTATTTTTACATTTACACATGTTTTCTAAGTCAGGCCAACCCTTTACCTTATTAATATCAGCACTAGTTTCTGGCTTACAATAGGTTACAAATTTAAATCGATTCCTTCTACTATATTTTCTCCATGGAACGCCAGATGAACGTTCCGGCCTCAGACTAAACGGGCCTAACTTATTGGTACATGCTATGCGAATTCTCTCCAATGCACCCTGGTCTTCAAATATTTTTTTGTTAGCTCTATCATCAAGTGTTAGTCGCTCAACCCTTACATTAACTCTATAGACATAGGTTACAATTTTATTAATAATAACGGAATCATATTTATTAGCAAAAAACTTGAATTCATCAGCGATGTCATAGTGTCTTAGTGTTGTAAAATTATGTGCATTTTCATCGTATTTCTCCGTTGTACCCATCTTCCCGTATTCAAAACGAACTCCGTCTGATTGTGTATACTCCGTACGCCACTTGCACATTCGTCCAAAATACGGCCTAGTCAGATTGCTCCGACGGCGTATCCAACGCCTGGGGCGTGCACGGCACTAGCAAATAAATTACTCACCGATAAAGGGATTATTCCTTTCTGTTAATACAGATAATTGTTGTTGTTGTGGTATTCATTCAGAAGACTTGCTTGAGGTAGCTCTCCATGCTTTTCTATCCTGTTGCCAGCTTCCACATCTCTGTGTAACTATCGCATTCTACATCCTGAATCTGCTTATTGTATTCATCACATAGTCTGCCTCTACGTTTGTTGCACCTCAAACCTACCTCCAGCGCTAAACTGGTGATCTCTTGGTGTCACAGTGTGTGCTACCAACCGATCCCTAGTCAGGTTGCACCACAAATTTCGTTACATCCCAGTTCTGTTAAATAAATCCTCATCAGTTACGTGATCTACCCATCTTATCTTCAGCATTCTTCTGTAGCACCACATTTCAAAAGCTTCAGTTCTCTTCTTCTCTAAACAATAGTTACACGTTATTTACTATCCGTAACTTAAATAAATAATGACGTAGAATGTAACTATTACCTTTCTTTACTTATTCTACAAAATTGTGTGACTAATGTTAGTTCCCTTGGCTCCTGTTTAATAAATAACTTAATAATTGTTTGCAAAGAAATATGCCTTGCTGGCGCGTTGGGTTAAGTTTCAGACTACAACCGTAAGGGTTTGCAGTTCGATCTATAGTAGGTCCTACGATTTGCTCTGTTACTTGTCGCTTCTTTCACATATAACAATGAGAAGAACGTCAAGTTGCACGGTGTCTCGGAGCACATGTCGAACAGTAGGTCCCTGTCCAGCTGGTTGTGTAAGTTGGTTCAGAGGTGGGACGAAGTCAAAGGACAGACCAATATGCCTACTAAACCACTGCAGTATCCAAGCCAACATTCTGGTTGAGCACAGCGTTACTCGCTTTATAGGATAACAAACGCAACATAAAAGTTACTCTACTGACAAAATCGAACTGAACTGACTCTGCACTTGGCAGTGGTTCACCCTACCCTTGCTAACATACGTGTAGCTATCCAAAAATGAGAATGCAGAAAACGGAAACTCTTAATCTGCCAAGTCTTCCTCCATTGGACGACGACTGCGAGGACTATCGCATAATTGTGTCTCGTTTATATAATTACGCGTCTCTTTCGCGTTTGTAGTGTTGCAAAACCAATGAACAAAATAAGAATTTAGTGCATGCTAAAATCAAAATTTTAAACCTAAAAGCTCCTAAAATGTTTGTGAAATGCTGCTGGTCGAGAAGAATCAGTCGAAAGCGTTTTAGGACTATGAGTAAGCTTTCCATTAGAAGAATGGAACAAATTTTCGATCCGACGTAATTCGATTCAGTTATACTGGATGTCTCTCCTAAGAGCGGTCAGGCGAATGTTCTCTACTGCTTCAACAGATATTTGCAGCTAGCTTAGCAGGCCGGGGTGGCCGAGCGGTTCTAGGCGCCACAGTCTGGAACCGTGCGATCGCTGCGGTCGCAGATTCGAATCCTGCCTCGGACATGGGTGTGTGTGATGTCCTTAGGTTAGTTAGGTTTAAGTAGTTCTAAGTTCTAGGGGACTGATGACCTCAGAAGTTAAGTCCCATAGTGCTCAGAGCCATTTGAACCATTTGGACCAGCTAGCTTAGTGTCCACTGCTTCGCTCGAGTAGACGGTATAGCCTGCAGAGATTTTTTTGTTCTTGCTTAATCGAAATTTTAGGTTTTTTGCAAAGTACAACACATTGTAAGTTTTTTCACTAATGAAGGACGTATAAGCATGGTGTTTTCCGAATATACTTCCGACCACAAAGCGACTCATGTAGCTGGACTCCAAAGTTTCTGTCAGTTATGCCTTTTCTGTTCTTTTGGAGGTATTCCAATTGCAGCTTTCATCCCCTGGCCAACATTTCTTTATATCTAACCGGAAACTGAAATACGAACTTCATAAATTTAGCTTTAACATTTTTTTTAATGAAACGAATTATTTTCTTAAAAATTGTCATCTCATATTGTACTCCCTTAGGGGTTCAATTTCCAAAAACACTGAAGCTCTTATTTTTTTTGTAAACAATAACTCAAATAGTAGTTTACATAGATGTAGCTTCAAAAATACTTTAGTAGTTCCTTAATAATGACATATTTTCGAAGACAAGCTTTCACCCACCATTTCATCCCCATAGGGTTAAATTAAAAAAAAAAAACGCTGAAACACACATTTCTTTAATAAAAACATTCTCGTGTTTCAAGCCGCGTCAAGTGGTTTACTGCACACGAGTTTTCGGCAGGGATCTCCTCTGCCATTGTCAAGCGAATGACTGTCGTGCGGTTATCATTTCCGTGCTTGTATAGCCACGCCCGTCTCTCGTGACGTTGCTTATGACGTCACTGGTGCTCGGTCCCGCACCACGTATGGTAATGTTTTAGCAGCGCGACCGCCGGGCCCGCTTCAACTCCTTCAGCTCCGGATCCCACGCTGTACTCAACTGAAATCCACCGTCTCTATTGAAGGTGTTGTCAGAAATTCTAATCTCTATGGCCTCGTTTATCACGCTATCCCAGCATCCATTAGTCCATTTAATAATAGACGCCTCATCGAATGCAATTCCAGACTATGTTCTGCTACAGATGACTTTTCGGGATAGCGCAGACGGTAACACCTTCCATGTTGTATGCGGCGCTGTTCAATACTGCGAACAGTCTGGCCGACGTAGAACTGCCCACATCCACACGGTATCTTGTAAATTCCTGGCGTTCTGAGGCCTACATCGTCTTTCACAGGTTTCATTAGTTGCTGGATCTTTGCCGGAGGCCTGAAGATTGTGTCTATTTTATGCCTCTTCAGGAACAGACTAATCTTCCCTGTTGTCGAACCACAAAACGGTAAGAATGCAACCTGCTTGGCGTCTTCTTCAGAGGTCTTCTTCCTCTGAGGCTTGGATGACACTGCTTGTGAGATCTGTTTGTTGTTGTAACCGTTTTCCTTAAGAACTTTGCGTAAGTGGCTCAATTCTCTGGGCAAGTCTTCAGCGTCTGAGACGGTTTCAGCTCGATGTACTGAGGTCCTCAGAACTGACTGTTTCTGTTCTGGGTAATGGATGCTGGTGGCGTACAGATACCGATCCGTGTGGGTTGGCTTGCTGTAAACGCTATGACCTAGAG
This sequence comes from Schistocerca nitens, assembly GCF_023898315.1. Classification (NCBI taxonomy): domain Eukaryota; kingdom Metazoa; phylum Arthropoda; class Insecta; order Orthoptera; family Acrididae; genus Schistocerca; species Schistocerca nitens. The sequence continues at coordinate 1,228,234,316 of NC_064614.1, forward strand.
ACCCATTGGGTTTACGGCGGACAAGCACGTCCATGAACGGCAAGGAACCCTTCTTCTCTACTTCCATTTTGAAGATGATGTGGTCGTGGATGCTGTTGAGGTACTCCAGGAACTCTTCTAGCTTTTCTTGTCCATGTGGCAAAATGACGAAAGTATCGTCGACGTAGCGATGAAAACAGTTCGGCTTTGCAGGGGCCGTGTCCAAGGCGATGTCTTCGAAATGCTCCATAAAGAGGTTGTCTACTACTGGAGCTAACGGACTTCCCATCGCCACTCCGTCAATTTGGTTAAAATATTCTCCATCATGTAAGAAATACGATGACGTCAGAGTCTGCTTAAGCAAATCCACGATGGTGTCGTCAAACAGCTGGGACAGCAAGTCAATAGAGTCGGTGATAGGGACACACGTGAATAAAGAAACAAGTTCGAAACTAGTCGTAGTATCCCCTTCAGCAGGTCGCAGACCTTTAATCCGATTGATGAAGTCCACCGTATTCTTTATACGGTGTCCACAGTGTGCAACGTGCGTAGAGAGGGGGCTGGCCAGATGTTTAGCAAGTTTATAGGTCGCTGATCCGATGGTACTCACTATCGGCCTCAACGGTGTGTCCTCCTTATGCACCTTCGGCAGACCATAGAACGTGAGCGATCTTGGTGCCTTGGGACGGAGGTTCTTAATACACTCCTGGAAATTGAAATAAGAACACCGTGAATTCATTGTCCCAGGAAGGGGAAACTTTATTGACACATTCCTGGGGTCAGATACATCACATGATCACTCTGACAGAACCACAGGCACATAGACACAGGCAACAGAGCATGCACAATGTCGGCACTAGTACAGTGTATATCCACCTTTCGCAGCAATGCAGGCTGCTATTCTCCCATGGAGACGATCGTAGAGATGCTGGATGTAGTCCTGTGGAACGGCTTGCCATGCCATTTCCACCTGGCGCCTCAGTTGGACCAGCGTTCGTGCTGGACGTGCAGACCGCGTGAGACGACGCTTCATCCAGTCCCAAACATGCTCAATGGGGGACAGATCCGGAGATCTTGCTGGCCAGGGTAGTTGACTTACACCTTCTAGAGCACGTTGGGTGGCACGGGATACATTCGGACGTGCATTGTCCTGTTGGAACAGCAAGTTCCCTTGCCGGTCTAGGAATGGTAGAACGATGGGTTCGATGACGGTTTGGATGTACCGTGCACTATTCAGTGTCCCCTCGACGATCACCAGTGGTGTACGGCCAGTGTAGGAGATCGCTCCCCACACCATGATGCCGGGTGTTGGCCCTGTGTGCCTCGGTCGTATGCAGTCCTGATTGTGGCGCTCACCTGCACGGTGCCAAACACGCATACGACCATCATTGGCACCAAGGCAGAAGCGACTCTCATCGCTGAAGACGACACGTCTCCATTCGTCCCTCCATTCACTCCTGTCGCGACACCACTGGAGGCGGGCTGCACGATGTTGGGGCGTGAGCGGAAGACGGCCTAACGGTGTGCGGGACCGTAGCCCAGCTTCATGGAGACGGTTGCGAATGGTCCTCGCCGATACCCCAGGACCAACAGTGACCCTAATTTGCTGGGAAGTGGCGGTGCGGTCCCCTACGGCACTGCGTAGGATCCTACGGTCTTGGCGTGCATCCGTGCGTCGCTGCGGTCCGGTCCCAGGTCGACGGGCACGTGCACCTTCCGCCGACCACTGGCGACAACATCGATGTACTGTGGAGACCTCACGCCCCACGTGTTGAGCAATTCGGCGGCACATCCACCCGGCCTCCCGCATGCCCACTATATGCCCTCGCTCAAAGTCCGTCAACTGCACATACGGTTCACGTCCACGCTGTCGCGGCATGCTACCAGTGTTAAAGACTGCGATGGAGCTCCGTATGCCACGGCAAACTGGCTGACACTGTCGGCGGCGGTGCACAAATGCTGCGCAGCTAGCGCCATTCGACGGCCAACACCGCGGTTCCTGGTGTGTCCGCTGTGCCGTGCGTGTGATCATTGCTTGTACAGCCCTCTCGCAGTGTCCGGAGCAAGTATGGTGGGTCTGACACACCGGTGTCAATGTGTTCTTTTTTCCATTTCCAGGAGTGTAGTATTCTCTTCCAGCGATGACCGTTTGAGAAGCTCTGAAGTCTTCCTCACTATTCTGGATGTTGGGTCCTGAGGTAATGTTTGGTTTGCGTCCTCCACTAACATCCGTCTGATTTTTGCGTCATATTCGGCTCGTTCCATTAAGACGGCAGCATTGCCCTCGTCAGCTGGTAGGACGACGGTGAGAGGATCATTCCGGAGAGCACGGAGGCCACTGCGTTCAGCTGTAGTCATGTTTGGAGCTGGTGGTTTGGATTTTAAAAGAATACGGCTCGTTTCTCTACGAATTCCCTCAGCCACATCACTTGGAAACTTACGAACCGCTTGTGCAACACCACTCAATATGCCAGCGAAGGAGATGCTTCGTGGCGAATGAGCAAAGTTAAGTCCCTTCTTAAGTGCTGAGATGGCAACTGCGTCGATGTTTCTTGCTGTCATGTTGATCACAGCACGTTCCGTAACTTTATGTTCTGCTCCATGTTGTAGCAGCGAAAGGCTACTGAATTTCCCTTTCTGTTTCTCCGTTGCTCTCTGTCTCAATAATGTTTGAGGTGCAACTGTTGCTGCGTCTATCCAGTGGCAATCCAAAGCTGAAAGTGACCTTGTCAGTTGCAGGTGAATGGCCAAAAGCTTACGATCGTTTGTATCCAGCTGTTTTCTGGTGAAATGTATCCTCTTCCTCAGCAGGATGAAGCTAGCACGGCGAAAAATTCTTCTGGCTGCCGTGGTGTCGATGTGATGGTTAACGATGGCAAAACGTGGAACCGTCTTCTCATCACGGCAGAGCAGTAGGAAGGTGAGCGAACTTAGTACATTAGCCTTCTTAACGCGCAGCTTTCCCAGGCGTTTGATGCTGCGCCACGTCTTCACCCCGTAGAGGTAAGTTATGTAGGAATGCATGCTTTCGCGGCAATATCCGTTAATAAAACATTCTCGGGTTTCAAGCCGCGTCAAGTGCTTTACTGCCGACGAGCTTTCGGCAGGGATTTCCTCTGCTCGTGGGCAGCAAACCACTTGACGCGGCTTGAAACCCGAGAATGTTTTATTAACGGATATCGCCGCGAAAGCATGCATTCGTACATAACGTATTTCTTTAATTCTGGCCGAAAAACCATATACCGATTTTCAAAATGGGTGTAATACTTACTTTTTTTAAACGCTTCATCCCCTATTTCACCCCTTAGGCTTCGAAGTTTCGAAAAATCCCTTCTTGAACGTGCCTGCACTGTAAGATCCACACCTTCTCTGACTTAGCCTGTCAGACAGGGCATTGCCTTTTCTATACAGAGATTACATTTTTGAATTGTGTAGCTGGAGTCAGCCAAAATAAATACTCCTCATGAAGTCATTCATGCGACGCCCATTGCTGACGGAAAGCGTCGGTTTGTCTCCCGTCTCAAACAAAATCATATTTAAATTGGAATTTCAGGTTCCCATTTCACTGAGCGCTATCAAACAATATGATTTTCAAAGTGCAGTTCTACGTGCCCTTTCGATAGAGCGGTCCCAGATTGGTGTAGGCCGAGATTATACCAGGGACAGTAAAACACGAAGAATACCAGTTCTCCAGCGTTCCTGGTCCACGCTGACTGCTGCCGCCAAGCATCCAACGCTACTGAGCCGTTCCTGGATTTCTGCTGGTTCCAATGGCTCTGAGCACTATGGGACTCAACTGCTGAGGTCATCAGTCCCCTAGAACTTAGAACTACCTAAACCTAACTAACCTAAGGACATCGCACATATCCATGCCCGAGGCAGGATTCGAACCTGCGACCGTGGCGGTCGCTCGGTTACAAACTGTAGCACCTAGAACCGCTCGGCCACTCTGGCCGGATGCTGCTGATTCTTCTTATTTTCCTGTACCTATTAACACACATTCCATAAAACGAATATCGGACTAGACTCGTCTGAGAGCGTTCTATCGACTCGGCACGTAGAATTCCGATGTAACAATAACTTCGTTTGTAATGGAAAACAGACCGAGGCTTTCTGCTGTCGCTGCGGGTTCGCATGAAAGACTCGATGAGCAGTAATTGTTTGCGCTGGCTTCAGCTACACAAGGCAAACTGCCAATACCTATAGAAATACCAGAAAATTACTATTACGGGAGACAACCGGAAATGGGCTTCAAGGCTGAAGAATTTCGAAAGAGACACTGGGTCCTGAGTGGATATTCTTAATATTGCAGCACAATGGCAACTTTTTTCTGTCGGGAAAGTGTGAAGCGACTACTGAAAGACTTTCTTGGTCTTCCTGCACTAGCTGAACTTATTGAGACTCTGCCTTACCCACGATTTAAAAACAAATAGTTCACCCAGTGGAGACTTCCAACAAAATATAAATATATAATACCCAAAGAAATGTCGAGCAAATTGGATAACGAGTATCAAGTGACGTTATAACATAAATGAAAGTTTTATTTTGAATGTCATTTGGGAAGTGAAGCTAACAGGAACATGTAGTGAAGTCGTATGGCAGAAACTAGAGCGAAGTTGATTTCTCAACTTTTGCTGAATATGATTACAGTTTCTTATTCTGAAATGAAGACGATATCGTTCAGAATGGCCTGCGTGGGCAGAATTATGTTCTTTCATGTGTCACGATGACAAATCTCCAGAAATCAAATAAACTTTCTAATGAGATATGTGAAAAAACAGTTATTGAGGAAACTAATTAAAAGCAACAGAAAATAGATCTGTATAATAACTGCAAAGAATTAGACTAATAAATGCCACAGGATTTCAAATTCGTCTTCAGTTCATTCACATGAGACAAGTAAATGTTTTTATTTGTGTAAATCAGTATTGTTTTTAATAAATACTTCTCTTTGTTATTCACGGACAGTGAACAATAATTGCTATCTGTATTTGTTACTCGTCATTCGAATGAAGTTTGTCCAGCTCTGATGGTAAGGAAAGGGCATGTCACATTGGAACCAGCACAACACATTTGTTTCTGTAAGAAATTTAGCCCAACTTTACCTCCCACTCTACAAAAGTCTACATATTACCAAAACTATGTATCACGGAATTTTAACCGACTTAAATTCACAAGTTAAGGTTTGACTAAACAGAACCTAATCTGAATTGAAATGTAACTGGTCTGCATACAACTTGTCCTTATATTAAACGCGCAACTGAAGTATAACAGTTATGTGGCCCTAATCAAAATTTTCACTTACCTCGCTTCTTGACAACATTGTTGCAGATTTCTCTAAAACACAACAGGAAACAGCAGGCAGCGGATAAGCTAGATTTCTATTTCTAAATAAAATTTCCCAATATACTCGTATTCCAGCTGTTGCATATCACGTGGTAAAATGTGGTGATGCATAATGATAAACAATGGGATGGGGATAATAACTATTCCTATGAAATGATATTCCAAGACAACGATTTTAGAATGAGGCATGCATTCAAAATGACAGTGTAAGACTTCGCATGATCTTCACACATTGCGTTGATCTGAACAATACTACGCTTAAAAAAGTAAACAATTATTGAAAAAAGGTACAATTTTAACAGAAAATGTCTATAAAAGTCATAAAACTTTATCAGTTTATATGGTAATGCACGACACAGGGAAGTGGGTGATCTTTCTCTCAGCTCTGAGCAAGTGAAGAAAGTTAACTACTTGGCAATAATCATTTCTGCAAATTAGGTGCATAGTGGTGCGGTTTTACCTCAAACTTCTTCTCTTCAATAAATAAATATATAAATAAACAATAAATAAAAATGAAATAATAAAATCAACCATTTATCAAAATTTATATTCCTTTCGCTTTCCCATATATACATTACATTCATCCTTGCTGTCCTTTAGAATAAATCTTTCATGTAACAGATACAATCGCAAGTCAACATAGTACCACGGAATACGTCCATCACCTATCACACTTCAACTAATAATGTACCAGACTGCGCAGAGGCAAAGACTGTGCTACAAGAAGACTAAAGATTGTATTAACATATCTCGCTCTCTCTCTTTTCTTGCAAAATTCAAAACGACAAACCCGCCTTGCAACATGAGCTCACGCCAGATTCGCAGCCTATATGGAAGTGAGTCCGAATGCGGAACGGACAAGTGAGCGCTTGCCAACAGACACGCATACATCACGCACTTACACTCGCTTCCACAACCGCGTGGCTGTGGAGAAGCACTCACTCGTCTGAGCCAACAGGCGAGGCAGCTCCGGTAAACATCGGCAACTTCCGCCAAGGAAAACGAAGTGTATTAGCGCCCTCTCCCTCACACTACAGTAACTTCATGGCTGCAGTATCAGCCTGGACTATTCGAACTACTTTTCCTTTTTAATTTTTTCTGTGGGGTTTACTGCGTCATTACTGCCCACATTAGCGGGCTCGTGACAGGCAGAGCCTCGTCTGACCAGGTACAGACTACTTTGGCGGGTTTCACTACTTGATACTGCAATACGTATTATCGTATCTGACCTCGCCATTTCCTTTCACCAAAGGAAATAGAGCATACGTACAGTTGTCCATATTTTAATTTTCGTACTGACCAACTAGGATTACAAAAAAACTTCAGTCCTTCCTTTTTCCTTTTTGCTGTTTCCTGTTTTTCCAGAACTCCAGAACACCATGTTCTCGTTTGCTCTGTCCATGTTGTTCCAGACTTTTTATTTCTCCTGCATTGAAAGCCCTTTAAAATTAGTGTTTTATTCTTAAAAAGATTTCTGTGTGTTATTTCAGATTCTTTGATGTTTCATTCTAGTTCATCTCTTAATTTTACAATCCATGATATTGTTGATTTATTCTTCCAGAAATACAGGGACATTTGTTTCGTTAGCCTGTTCTCATTCATTCGGTAGAGGTGTCCAAAAAAGAATAATATTATTTGAGCCATTACTTCTGAAATGTTCTCTATGTTTTTGAAGATCTCGTCACTATCTCTCACTTTCCAGGCATCTGAAGTTCATATTGCAACTATTTTTTTGTAATTACCTGTCTTCCAAGTACCCCTATTCTCTCCGGCGTATAGTTTGTCGTTAGACGTTAAAACCCATATATACGTTTTGGTGGCTCAAATGGTTCAAATGGCTCTGAACACTATGGGACTTAACATCTATGGTCATCAGTCCCCTAGAACTTAGAACTACTTAAACCTAACTAACCTAAGGACATCACACACATCCATGCCCGAGCCAGGATTCGAACCTGCGACCGTAGCGGTCGCGCGGCTCCGGACTGAGCGCGTTTTGGTGGTACCATTGTGGTGCAGTGATTCAGCTTTGTTTTTCTAGATATTCGTCCCTTGTGATAAATATTTCTTGTCAGACTCTTACATGCACTGCAAATTTTTTTTTAGTACATTCTGTTGTATAGTTTCTCCTGTATATTAAAATTTACTACTCGCTCTATTTTACCAACTTGTGTTTTTCTGAATATTGGTGCATTCTTTAAGTTTGTCACGAATTTTGTTTTTTTTTTTTTTCAGTTGAAATTCTGACACCAGTTCTATGTACTTTTCCTTCCAGAAGATTTATTTGAATAACTGCGACTGTCATATTTTCTGAAACTGTTGCAACACCTTCTGCAAAAGCCGGGCAGTTTACCTTTATTCCATTTATTTTCGTTTCTATTATTATTGGTTCAGTTTTGATATCTTTTGGGTCCCAATTCCAGATACTTGCAATTTTTTTCTCGAATGCAGCTAAGCAGTAAATCTGACAAATTATCCCCTTGTCTAAGACCAGCAGTTACTTCAAATGGCTGAGACATTTCTCCCATAAAGTTATCTTTAGATAGTGTGTGTATCAGACTTTCACAGGTTATGTTTTCTTATTTTTCATATGTATATTTCTCTTTCTTTATTTCACCCAGTCTGATTAACAGCTTATCGGACCAGGGTTTCACATACACAGTATTATTTACATAATAGTTACTTAATAAATGTCAATAATTGCGGTATGATTAACAGTGATAAAATGATTTAAATTTATGCAATGACGATGTCAAAAACTATACTAACTAGGAAATAGTTACTATTAGTAGCGCAACTATTACTGTTGTGGCTGCTTCTGGCACTAATAATGATAATAATTTAGCACACCGACCGCAGCAGCACCGCGAACCGGCATCAAGAAGGCGCTGACTTTTGTGCCAGTGGAAAGAGCGGGCAGCGCCACACCTCCAAGAAGACAGCGCCCCCTGTCAGCGCTGAATTACCCAGCCTCCTATCGCTGGTCGGCACCAGTTAGGTCGCAGATTTCGACAGCATCAGTACTGAGTAATAGCAAGATAATACCTGATGTGCGAGCAGAAATAGAGAGTAAAATAATTACACGTAGGGCCACAGCAATTACATCAAGCCACCTAAAAACAAGGATTTATGTTTCTCAACATAGGATTCCGCAGCCAACCGGTTGTACATAACTGGTAGGTACAATGTCCTAGGTTTCGATGAATACGGGGGATGTCCTCCTCAGTAGGAATTTATGATATATCGTAAAATCACATTGCTAAAAAGCAGTGGTCAGAATTTAGAGCACCTGTGCTCAAGTGAGAAGTGAAATAAAATGTTCTAGCCTTTGCCACATGCGCCCAGGGCACATTTTTGACTTCAGCATAGCTGCTCTAAATTCTGAGCACTGTTTTTTTAGCAATGTGATTTTACGATTTATCATAATTTCATACCGAGGAAGACATTCCCAGTATGTGTCGAAACCTAGGACATTGTACGTACCAGTTTATACAACCGGTTGGCCGTGTAAACCTGTATTGAAACTAGTATACGGTTGTTCAGTAACAGCCATATTTAAAACTGTAATTTATGTTTCTTTTCTTTTCAGAAATAATGTGTGGTATTAATTAGAATGTTTAATGCACAGATCACTTTTGAGTTCCTGCCATCGGCCATCGTAACTTCTGTCCTTCCTTGTTTGTGTCGGTGCCGACTCCCACAGTAGCCGACACAACAATAATAATAATAACAATAATAATAGTTATCAATTGAAAACATAAAGTCTGAAAATGAGTCCGTGATCATATTTTTGGCACTTTATTTTACAGCTCCGTCTTGACCACTATTTTTTTTATTTGCTATGACCGGTTTCGGCTACTGCCATCTTCAGATCATAAAATATTCTGATTTACTACCAACGTCAAACTAAACATGTAGGTACATAGTAAGTGCATAGTAAGTGTACTTACTCTGTACCGACATGTTTAGTTCTTTAGTGACCGGTTTCGGCTTCTGCCATCTTCAGATCATAAAATATTCTGATGTAGTATCAACGTCAAACTAAACATGTGGGTACGTAGTAAGTACATATTAAGAGCACTTACTATGTACCTACATGATTAGTTGACGTTGATACTACATTAGAATATTTTATGATGTAAAGAGGACAGTAGCCGAAACCGGTCATAGTGAAATGTAAAAATAAATAAATAAATAAATAAATAAAAATAAAAAAATAAAAATAGAAAGAAAATTAAGTGATCTAGACGGACGTGTAAAATAAAATAGTAACAGTAGTGGTAGTGTAAATGGCAAATACAAAATTTATTTATAGGCATATAAAAGTGATATTTTCTAAGGTAACTATTTCTGTGGGAAATAAATGTAGGTAGATTGCATAGGCTGAAAGCTTTGAGAAATGAGGAAGATCTGGTTAGAAAGAAGAGTACTTAGTTGTAATGGATTACCGCGTGCGTACAGCTTTCAGTAGACGTGCAGTTAACCGCCTCTTGAAGCTGCTACTGTTATTCAGGTCGCTGGCATTGTGAAGGATGTCTGTCCATCTACATCTACATACAGGGTGTTTCAAAAATGACCGGTATATTTGAAACGGTAATAAAAACTAAACGAGCAGCGATAGAAATACACCGTTTGTTGCAATATGCATGGGACAACAGTACATTTTCAGGCAGACAAAGTTTCGAAATTACAGTAGTTACAATTTTCAACAACAGATGGCGCTGCGGTCTGGGAAACTCTATAGTACGATATTTTCCACATATCCACCATGCGTAGCAATAATATGGCGTAGTCTCTGAATGAAATTACCCGAAACCTTTGACAACGTGTCTGGCGGAATGGCAGATGAGATGTACTGCTTCAGCTGTTCAATTGTTTCTGGATTCTGGCGGTACACCTGGTCTTTCAAGTGTCCCCACAGAAAGAAGTCACAGGGGTTCATGTCTGGCGAATAGGGAGGCCAATCCACGCCGCCTCCTGTATGTTTCGGATAGCCCAAAGCAATCACACGATCATCGAAATATTCATTCAGGAAATTAAAGACGTCGGCCGTGCGATGTGGCCGGGCACCATCTTGCATAAACCACGAGGTGTTCGCAGTGTCGTCTAAGGCAGTTTGTACCGCCACAAATTCACGAAGAATGTCCAGATAGCGTGATGCAGTAATCGTTTCGGATCTGAAAAATGGGCCAATGATTCCTTTGGAAGACATGGCGGCCCAGACCAGTACTTTTTGAGGATGCAGGGACGATGGGACTGCAACATGGGGCTTTTCGGTTCCCCATATGCGCCAGTTCTGTTTATTGACGAAGCCGTCCAGGTAAAAATAAGCTTCGTCAGTAAACCAAATGCTGCCCACATGCATATCGCCATCAATCCTGTGCACTATATCGTTAGCGAATGTCTCTCGTGCAGCAATGGTAGCGGCGCTGAGGGGTTGCCGCGTTTGAATTTTGTATGGATAGAGGTGTAAACTCTGGCGCATGAGACGATACGTGGACGTTGGCGTCATTTGGACCGCAGCTGCAACACGGCGAACGGAAACCCGAGGCCGCTGTTGGATCACCTGCTGCACTAGCTGCGCGTTGCCCTCTGTGGTTGCCATACGCGGTCGCCCTACCTTTCCAGCACGTTCATCCGTCACGTTCCCAGTCCATTGAAATTTTTCAAACAGATCTTTTATTGTATCGCTTTTCGGTCCTTTGGTAACATTAAACCTCCGTTGAAAACTTTGTCTTGTTGCAACAACACTGTGTTCTAGGCGGTGGAATTCCAACACCAGAAAAATCCTCTGTTCTAAGGAATAAACCATGTTGTCTACAGCACACTTGCACGTTGTGAACAGCACACGCTTACAGCAGGAAGACGACGTACAGAATGGCGCACCCACAGACTGCGTTGTCTTCTATATGTTTCACATCACTTGCAGCGCCATCTGTTGTTGAAAATTGTAACTATTGTAATTTCGAAAGTTTGTCCGCCTGAAAATGTACTGTTGTCCCAAGCATATTGCAACAAACGGTGTATTTCTATCGCTGCTCGTTTAGTTTTTATTGCCGTTTCAAATATACCGGTCATTTTTGAAACACCCTGTACATACTGTTAATCTCACAATATGGTGCGTTGCGGAAGGTACCCTGTACCACTACTAACCATTTCGTTTCCATTTCCTGTTCCTGCTAAATGGTTCAAATGGCTCTGAGCACTATGGGACTCAACTGCTGAGGTCATTAGTCCCCTAGAACTGAGAACTAGTTAAACCGAACTAACCTAAGGACGTCACAAACATCCATGCCCGAGGCAGGATTCGAACCTGCGACCGTAGCGGTCTTGCGGTTCCAGACTGCAGCGCCTTTAACCGCACGGCCACTTCGGCCGGCTCCTGTTCCTGCTGTTGATCGGCTGAGTGATGCAGCAGAACAGAAAGGGTTTTGCTCTGATAGGGAATTTGCTGTCTTGTTCAGACAAGAGCGTTAAGGTCGAGGAGAGAGCTAAGGGACTTGATACATTGGAAACACAGAAGAGGAGACAGATCGTATGGAAATCTCTGCGCTTGTCTGTACGGGATAGCTGTGCGTAAGCTGGCGAAAATGATCAAGGAATCGAACGTCACAGACACATCGAACTTAGGCGTTCATCGCCAGTTCCAGACACCGCGAGCTTTGACCGAGAAAGGCCTTTCAGGATAACATCGCTGAAGTCAACAAGTGGAACTATAAGTGTTGGTAAACTTTCTTTGTCGAGTCAAAAGGAAATAACTTTTTTTAAAATTTTTGTGAGTACTTAGGAGATGCTGAAGTCCTATGGCACACTGCGGCTGTCTGTTCAACTCACTCTAGTTTTTCATCTAAAGATACTCCTAGGTCCATTGTTAAGAGTGAGAAATTGGTTTTGTCCTATTTAGAATTAAGGATGGTACGAATTTCCGATATTTCGGGCTAATGAGCCGATAATGATCAACTTGATCTAGAATGGTTTTGGTTCGATTGAGCTTAAGTCGTATAGTCTGTGTCTATTTTGATTGTGCATACAGATGAGCACTGAAATTCTTCACATTTGTCTTCAAGTTTATTGGTTTTACACTGAAATACGACCGGACGTTATCAATGTACATGAGGTATTAGAGTAGGACAAAACTGATGACACATGACTGACATACAATCAAAAGAATTTCTTACGTTTATTTAGTTTGGGTTTCTAAGTATTTCATAAAGAATCATTTTCACAGATTACTTAAGGGATGTACACAAAATAATGTCGAACAAAAGGAATTTCGAGTTAAATTCTGAAAATTTTGCTTTACTTTCTTTCTCTTGCCCTGTTATTATACATCCTGTTACTTAATATCCTCCGACATAAAACCTCACCCTACTACGAGCAGTAAAAACTGAATGTTGAATTTGTTTTCTTTTAACTGAGATTACACCAAGCTTTTCCGCGAGTTCTGTGGTAAAAACACAAAATAATAATGTCTGTAATATATACTAGGCAGTAATATTTTCTGAGCTGACATATGCCCGAAGCACTTTGCGTCAGACGCTTTTTTGAATTTTGTTTTTAGATTCCTCGCTGCAACTGAAATGCACCAAAATACGCGCTTTTATGTAAGGTTTCTACTCATTTTGAATTATCTCTGGCGGTTTTCCGTAATATAAAGTGAGTTAATGGAATACGACACAATATTTCACGCAAAACAGACGGGGATTTAGTTGAAAATTATCTCCACACTCGAACAAACTCAAACTCTTCCTCTCTTTTACTCATCCTTACACAAACACACACACACACACACTCACACACACACACACACACACACACACACACACACACACACACACATACTAGAAAAGAAACGGAAATACATGAAGATTTATCAAAGTTTAGCCATGATTACCACTGTAGAAGTAGTTTGGATCCCAGACTATGAACACAAACGTTGACACCCGCTGATAAAATAAATCCATTCAATCTCTGTTTAATACCAAATGCTCATAATCATTCAGTCCTTTAATCAGAAAGCTTAACGACCTCTCGTCCATTAGCAGACGCCGCTATCGAATTCGTTGTTATTTCCACGTTATGGAATTCAGTCGGCGTGGTCATATAACCGTCCTGCGAATCTCTGGCGCTTTATGAACAGAGCAGAGGAAGCGATGGCGTTAACGGCGACACGAAAATTCCGCATTCAGTTCCGTGATTACGTGCACTCCCTTTTTTCACCCCACAGCCAGAGGGAGTAATAATTTAACGGCGGGGGCTGGAAACGCTCATCAGCTGAAATAGACACCTGATGAGAGAATGAGAGGGATTTGCGGTGTTTCGTGCGTGTGTTTAATGGCAATCCAAGAACTGTGCTTTTAACTTTCTGCAAATTCTCTCTGATGACCTCGGATGTTCTACGTAGTTTTTCATCCGCTGATTCGTGAGAGTAATTGTACACGCCTTCCCGAGTACATTGAGCTTCATCTGTAAACAGAAAAACTTGTAAAAACTGAGCTGCTTGTCAGGTTACTGCAGAAACCAGTGAACAAACTCAAGCCGAGTTGGGTAGTCGACTGTTCCCAACGACTGTACTCTGGTAGAAAGCAAAATATGAAGCAGCCGTTCACTTAACTCGTTCCAAACTAAATTATGATAAACATCGAACTCAGCAGCAATTGTTTGTGAATTTGCCTCCGGCCTATTCCCAAAGCGTAACCGGACGTCTTTCTCAAATTAATAAGCACGCACAGTCCTTTCTTTGCCTACGTTGGACCTATGTACCATCACTTTGGCAGTATTGCTTAGTATAGCGTAGACTGCAGAAAATGTGCGATAATGCGGACGTTATAACACAGCGAAAAGTTCATGGTTCATTCGCTGAACTTCTTGACCATTATCTTCAATTGCATCTTAAGTAAAGTTTGTGTGTCTCCCAGTTCTCACCATGTGTAGCGTTTCATGTTACGTACTGTGACCGTCAAGCAGTCACTATAGCGATGCATGATGTTTAACGGCACAATGGGAACCTCATAATGTCACAACAATACGTACCCTAAATCAAGTTTGGGAAAACGACATTTGAAGAAGATATTTTTTGTTACACTATTCTTATACACGCTTACTGCTTAATCAGTATGCTTTTCCGACTCCTGGTTGCTTAACTAAATATATTTGCTGCTAGCTCCATCACAACATCCGTCAGTCTGGATACTGAATTTTTGAAGTTCCTGTTTATATATGGCTCCAACATTGTAAATGGGCTTGTTCTGTAGTAGGATAAAAGGTGCTAGACGACTTTATTCACAAACCAAGTTGTAATTAATTGCATCAAAACTGATACACACTGGTTCTTTTATTCCACCCGTCCTTTTATCCTACTACAGAACAAGCCCATTTACAATGTTGGAACCATGAAACATATCTAGCACCAAAAGCTCCAACTGAGCTAACTTTGCATTGTTATTTTAGAAGTTTTACAGGTATGTAACCTAACACTGATTCCACACTAAACAACTTGTTAAATAAGCACCTATAATAGCAATATTACACCTACAACTCACAAATCCACATCTATATAACATCGAGTTGGTCTTGCTCCACATTACGGACAAACATGGCAAAATTGAGAGATCTATGTTGAAAATCACATCAAACACTCAAAATTGTTAGAGAACCACCATAACTGACGACATTTCCCCGCCTCATTTCTATTTCATATCATTTCGCGGGTTACAATGCTGAAATGCTGTTGCTTCTGTAACATTACACGTATTTCAAAATTTTTAATCACCCCATGAAAACTGATGGCACTGTAGAAACTTGTTAGCATATGAAAAACGTCCTTCTTCTAGTTTCACAATAAATGTTAGTGGATTTGATAGAATTTTCCGTTGTATGTTTTTACTAAATCGAACATTATGCATATACATTATTACATTCATCAAAAGTCGTTGTGCCCATTGCTGGGCATCGTGATACTATACAGAAAGTGTCACCATCTCGGACGATCAGCTGCCTCTTGCTAGAGCCTGTTGAAGGGGTAGACCAGAGATCTTCTTGATTTTATCCATCCACCTGTTCTCTGCTCTTCCCCTCAGTCTAGCGCCCTCGATCTTCCCTTCCACGACAATTTCATCGAGATTTTCTCCTGTTCTTCTCAAAGTGTGAACAAAGAACTGCAGAATTTTCTGGTTGACACGACAGGACAGGTACCTGGAGAAATTAAGTTGCTTGATAACGGACACAATAATTCTTCCTCCTGTCAATTTAATACCCAGCATCTTGCGCCAGCACCGAAATTCATCCGCTCTATGCTGTTTAAGTCTGGCCTTGAGAGACCACGTTTCGTAACCGTACAAGAGGGCAGAAACCACGAATATTTCAACGAGGCGGACCCGTGTATTTGCAATTTAGGATTTTCGTCACTCGTCACAGCTTTGGTGACAATATAGCGGGTGAGGTAGTGATTGCAGACTGTTATACATCGATTTCCGTTTTTCGACTTAACGAATCTCCCCAAAAGGTCGATTCCAGTTCGATGGAATGTTGCTGTTGCAGATGCAATTATTACCAGATACCTCGGAGGTAAATGCCGTACGTACTTCACTCATTGGCATTCCTTGCAGTAAATTTTTAGGCAAGAAAATTGCATGGAGATAAACAGCCATTAATTTACTTATAATCAATTATTCAAAATGACAATCACAACCGCATTGTTTATTTTGCCGCCAACCGGTTTCAACCCACGATGGGGTCATCTTCAGGGCAAATTACACCATTTGGTCGCTCGCTGGAGTCGTCACCCTGCCTCTGCACGGTTGGTAACTATCATTGATATTGGCGGCAAAATAAATAATGCGATTGTGACTGTCATTTTGAATAACTGATTCCTTGCAGTGGCTGAGTGTCTAACGCACCTCGCTAGTGATCTAATTTGTTATAGTATCTTCACAAAGCCCAGATGACCAGATGGTGGAGTGTCGTGGAAACACCTCAGGCTTTCTGGCTTCATATAAGCTGGGATAATGAGTAGCTATTTCAGACCCATCAGATCGCAGTTCGTCTTATATAGTTTTCCATTTATTAACTGAGATTCCCCGTCGATTCGTTTCTAATACTTCGAGGTTTCGATGGTTTTCAGCAACGCTGGATCTTTCCTCTGTTCAGCATCAATGCCATTTAGTGCAGTGATGACTGATATGTGGTCCACACTCTATGCCCCGCCAAAGGATTCCTCGAAAGGCAGTCAGTGTCCCTGTGTTTGCGTTTCTTTTTGCGTACATTGTGATGTCGCTTCACGCAAACGCCTGGATGGTTCATTTGAAAGGGCATCCTTCCCTAATCCGATGTGACTGATGACTTTGCTGTTTGGTCTCCTCCCCCAAATCAACCAACCAATTTTTACTAAAACTGCGCCTATCCTAACACCGCTAACGTCAGTCTGAAGTTCTGTCTCAGGATTCTCGACACACTGTTTTAGAGTTGGAGAGGTTATTAGTGTTGTCTTAAGGACAAGGAAAGATTTTCTTCATGTGTCGTTCCAGGGTAATTTGGCGTCTCCCTGCAGTACTTCTTGTAAGGGACATGCCTTAGTACAGAAGTCGTTTATGAATCAGTGGTAGTACTAATACATTCGAAGAAAACTTCACTTATTCTGAACTTGTCGAGAAGTCGGAAAATCTGTGACTGGTGTCAGTATGTGGGTGTTATGTTGACGAGTTGCGCAATGGACTGATCTGACAAGTACCCTTTGGCTCCTACGATAAGCAATTTCCACCCCACACTACTGTAGAAGTCAGGCAGATGTTCCTAACGTACCAAAAAGAAACGCCTGAAAACTATCGGCAATAAATATGCTCTGGAGTCATCCACTGTAAGGAAAAGACAGAAAAATATTCTATTTTCTTAAGTAACTAGTGGGATACTTGGGTACTGGAGTATTGTTAGTTAGTGTAAGAAAAACGTTAAAAGAGTGGAACATATTATTTATTGCAAAATCTGAGAAAATCAAGTGAAACTTTTATTTATAAACTGATACACAGATTTCCAGGTTCTTTTCGGAATAGGAGGCTACCTCTTATGGATAGGAATCCTGTTAAAGAAATTTATATACAAAGTGTGGGAAAGCTCTTTTATCCCTTTTCTTTAAGAATGTTATTTACTCGGTAGAATGGCTGAGAGCCACACCTATTCGACTTGAATAATTACCTAATCGATTTTTTTCTAAGTACAGTCGAGGCTGTTGTGTGAGAAATGTAATGGAGTGACGTGAATGAAGTATTTTATATCTAATGGAGGAAAGGTGGGACTTGCCTATGCTGTAGCACACAATACCGTGAGCTGGGATGACTGCTGCCTGCGTCGTTCGCCGCTGAAAAATAACAAAACTATCTCTTTCTATCTGGATTGATCTTCGCCAATTGAACTCTCACTACGCCTTGATGAAGTCAAGGACTCCTATCTGCCCCTAGTCTAACTATTGGCATGGTACACCAGTCAGATAACCAGTCCTCCGTGATGCAACTCAAGGTTCACTCGCAGGCACTAACCAATACTCTGTCTGTGCTCACACCGCACATTAAGTGTCACGGCCAACACAGTGAACAAACGCTAAATCGCAAGCAGCTCAGTATAGAGTATCACTCTGATTCGTTAGCGACAGAGGTGCTCTCTCAGTAGAGTACTGAGTAGAGACTTTGTTCCTCGCTCTCTGCCTACACGCACGAGCGCACTCGCTCCCGCTACGTGTCACCGCTTCAAGAGCGTCACTGGAACGACCCCTATCCACGCAAAAAGCGAAAAGGTATATCATCCGCTGTCTTTCCCTCACTCCTCCTGCTCATTGCATCAGAAATAGTCCGCCAATCAGCGTTACTCTTACAAACGGGAGCATGGCGTTCCGATGAAGCCCACCAATCCGGAAATATATAGCATCTATTTAGGCATTTACTGTCCACCTGTGAGAACTCTGATACTGCACACTACGTCTGTCAAAAAATGCGTATGCTGGGGATCTCCCAAAAAATACACCGGGTTTTGTTTTTAAGGAGAACACGCAGGCCATTATCCCTCTTCTCTGGCAAAAAACTGTTTCAGTTCGTGGGCAGACGGCAGGCCAGCGCAGCTGCATGCTAACTCGCCCTCCTATGGACTTTCGAGCGGGCTGGTTGCCTCTGCCGAACAAAAACTCCTGTTGCCATCGTGTCTTGAATGTTTGTCTACGCCAGCCTCGACTTTTTAATCTCAGTGCGCACTAGCGATTTATTTATTAGATTTGCATATCGGTCAAATGGAAATATGTAAAATTGACTCTATCCTATCGAGTTTGGGCTTGAATGAAACATCTAGACATGCAGAATACGATGGTAAGGCTGAATATGCAAGAAATGAAGGTCAGGAGACCACACCACCTTACACTGGTCTTATTTTCTCTGAATGAGGGCGGACTCCATCGCCATTCATTAGGTTCCCCTAGACTTTTATGTCTTGGGTGATGAAGAGGCACTCTTTCGAATTCAGACGGAGGTCTGCAGTCTCAACACACTTCAGCAAAATGGTCAGTGACCTTAGATGTTATTCAGATTTCTTTGACAAAACAACACTCCAGACAGAAAAGACATGTCGTCCATTGAAGGTGTCGAAGGAAGTTGCCCATCATATGAAGACGGCTGGAATATTTCATCAATGTGCCGCATTGGATACAAAGGTATCTCGATGAGTCATTGGTCATAGACGCAGAAACTCCATGTACCACCTTTCTTCTTTCAAACAACCACCAGAAAGAACCAAGTAAAATGTCCACGATGACATCCTGCAGCGTCTTCTCTACTTCCTCCTGGATAATCCATCATTCAGCTGGCGAGCCCTGATACAAGTGCTCTCTAATGTGCGGATTATCGCTAGTGTTGATAAGGTGTTTTGCCCTGGATCGTTTGAATTATCGTTTTTCACTCTGGATTTGAAAGCATTCGAAAACTGACACAGAGTGGCGGTCACTCAGCGAAACTGTTCCTTAATCAGGCCAGATCCTACTGGCAGTTCAACAGTAGCTTCCTCCCCTGCGTTGTCTGTAGTGGTATCAGAGCACGTTTCCTCGTCGCTGACAATAAGCTTCTCTTACTGGACTGGTCCGGCCATCCCCAGGTGCATGCCTTTTCGGGATGAGTTGTGTCTTTTACTGACAGTTGGAGTCCGAAATTCTCCTTGACCTCTAACATCGCTTATTAACATCTGCGGCATGTATATTGCCCAAGCAATCGACAAAAGCTTCATAGCTTAATTGAGCATTTAGATAAATGACTGGAACTCGTCTCACTGGTGAAGCCGGGATAACAACATCTTCAATGGAAAGAACCACCAGTCTTTGTGATGTGTGCTTATTGTAATAACTTAGGATACTACGCAGAACACCTTTAATGCCACGATAGGAAAGACGGACTTAAATTCCAGGTTTTGAGGAAGATCGGCCTCTGACGCAAACCAAATAGCTTAGAGTTTTACAGCACAATGGCAGCCATTAGCAGTCTCCAGTGACTTCAGGTGTGGTGAGCGACCGCAGAATTCACAAACCGAGTTCTAGGATGTACCTGAGGAATTTCAATTGACATTAGTAATTTCACATTTTTAATTCAAGTATTTTTATTGGCAACTGCGAGCTCACCATGTGCTCCATCAAGATAGTAGGTCCTTGCTTTGTTATTTCCGTGAACTTAATTGTTTCCCCAAAAGTTGTGTTGACTCCAACTTATTCGCCTCAGACTGATTGTCCCATCTTTGCCAAGGTGTTGATGTTTTAATTGTATTTGTAGCAAATCATTGTGTTTCAACGATATTACTAAAAAGATTATGTCCAAGACTATGGACTTTATTTCGATATCATGATTATTTACGAAAATTTTTGGTGTCTTTTTGTTAAAAAAAAAGAAAAGAGAACTCTTATTCGGTTTTCCTTCTCCCTGTCCGACCTCGCAGCTGGAAGTTTGTGTCATCCATAGTACGATGACTTTTATTGTGAAATAATAATATCTTTAAGTCATTTATGACTTTATTTAAGTAGTTCAACAACGCTGTATACCTGTATTTTGTATATTTTTAAGCATTTAAATTAATTGGTAGTAGTTTGGTAATGCAATGATCACGTGCAGTAAGCGCGCCGTTGTATTCGCAGCATTGATAAGTCGAACATCCAGTTTATATTTTTCAAGAAGTGGGATTGTACTTCTGTTACTGTTGTGCAAACTATTTATTTTCCGTTATCAGTTACCAATAACACGGTTTTGTGACACGAGGGTTGCTGCTTTCCAACGACGAAGTACGAGCCTATAGCAAGATTCATATGAGTAAAAAATTCATCTCTAACAGAACCATTTTATGCTGCAATAGCAGTAAAGGTTCAAGGCTAGTCTTCTAACTTTCACAACTGCTCTTTCCTTTTCTTGCTGGCAATGCGATGTTCGCTTCCTTCGTTAACATTTAACCTTCTTATTCAGACTTAAAATCACAAAAATTAGCTTCATTGGATGGAGGTAGCATTACATTGTGACTTGTATTAATACTTAAGGCTTCCTCTGTGTGCGCAGCTGCCGGCCGCGGTGGCCGAGCGGTTCTAAGCACTTCAGTCCGGAGCCGCGCGACTGCTACGGTCGCAGGTTCGAATCCTGCCTCGGGTATGGATGTGTGTGATGTCCTTAGGTTAGTTAGGTTTAAGTAGTTCTAAGTTCTAGGGGACAGATGACCTCAGATGTTAAGTCCCATAGTGCTCAGAGCCATTTGAACCATTTTGAACCCAAATCCCTGTCACCTCTGTGAGTTACAGAAGCCATGTTTGACGCATGTTAGCGCCACCCCCGTTTAATTAATTCTGTTAATTAAGTTATCCACTGGATGACACATGTAATTAAATTCATGTGAAACTCCGGGAAGCAATCTATTCATCGGTAAGCTCACCCGATACAGATCAGCCTGACATCCGTAGGGGTATTTCGATTGTTCAGTCGTAACCTCACACAGGAAGAAGTACTAAAAATTTTTTAATTCACTTATGACGTAATTCTGTCAGAAAGGATTTGGAAGAAAATTTGAACAGAGTGGATTGTGTCTTTAAAAGATACCAACAAGGATACTGGAGCGTAATCGAAGTAAGTGGGTGATGCTGAGGGAAATCAGGGAGTGAGACAGTAAAAGCTACAGACAAATTTTGCTATTTTGGCAGTAAAATAAGTGATGATTCCGGAAGTAGACAGGATGTAAAATGCAGGCTGGCAATTGCAAAAAAAGCATTTCTGAAATCGACGTATGTATTAAAATTTAATGTCAGGAAGTATTTTGTGAAGGTATTTGTCTGGAGTGTAGCGTTGTGTGGATGGGAAACGTTGACGATAAGTAGTTCATACGAGGGAAGAAAGGAAGCGTTTGAAGTGACTTGCTAGAGAAGAATGCTGAGAATCAGGCAGGTAGATCGGATAAGTAATGTGTAGCTGCTGTAGTGACTGAAAGATCCTGAGGCGTGAGAGGTACCGTCAATTTGGGAGGAAAAAATTGTAGAGAGAGAGAACAAAGCGTCAGTTCATTATGCAGGTGTAGATGGTGTAAGTAGGCTGTTTAGGTTTTTTTATTGGTAACGCCACCTCTGTATGAAAATCACTGGCTGTGCTGTGTGCAGTCTGTGGCTGCTTTGCATTGTTGTAATACTCGCCATTGTAGTTTTAGGCAGCTGGCTGTGAACAGCGCGTAGCGTTGCGCAGTTGGAGGTAAGCCGCCAGCAGTGGTGGATGTGGGGAGAGAGATGGCGGAGTTTTGAAATTTGTCATGAACTGCTATATTTATATATGATGATATCAAGGTAAATACATTGTTTGTTCTCTATTAATATCTTTCATTTGCTAACTATCCCTATCAGTAGTTAGTGCCTTCAGTAGTTTGAATCTTTTGTTTAGCTGGCAGTAGTGGCGCTCGCTGTATTGCAGTAGCTTGAGTAGCGAAGATTTTTGTGAGGTAAGTGATTTGTGAAAGGTATAGTTTAATGTTAGTGAGGGCCATTCTTTTGTAGGGAATTTTGAAAGTCAGATTGCGTTGCGCTAAAAAAATATTGTGTATCAGGTTAAGCACAGTCGTGTATAAATGTTTAAATGGAGATGTTTCAATGGATGTACGTAACGATAGTTACGCAGACAAGTAGAGACTTGCACGGATAGACTAATATGGAGAGCTACATCAAACGAGTCTTTGGACTGATGACGAAGCCAACAACAGTTTACGCTAAGAAAATTTCGAATCAGAGGAAAACACTACAATTGTTGAAACTTCCTGGCAGATTAAAACTGTATGCCGGACGGAGACTCGAACTCGGGACCTTTGCCTTTTCGCGGGCAAGTGCAGCGAAAGGCAAAGGTCCCGAGTTCGAGTCTCGGTCCGGCACACAAATCTGCCAGGAAGTTTTATATCAGTGAACAATCCGCTGCAGAGTGAAAATCTCATGCTGACTACAAGTGTTGGTCTCTGTACAGCTGTTACCAGACTGCACAGTGGACTCCTCGATAATAACGGCGCTCGAATATAATCGAGAGCGATCTACGCCCCTCCACCCTAGTCTCGTTCCTTTGTGCTGTTGGGTACAATGCGGCCCAGACAGCGCCCAGACTGCGTCCGTAGGCCCTGTCCGCGCAGTTACGCAAGAGGCGGGACCTGCCGCTTCAGATTCACAGTTCGGCCCGCGTGAAATCGACTTAATAGGTCCATTAAGATCTCTCAAAGTACCCAGGAATGACTGCGCGGCCGCGCGCTGTAAATTTAATTTTAATAGGCCGCGCCGTAATAGATGCGGCGCAGCAGTGTCCGGCCGGCACAGTGGATGCGGCAGAGGCGGAGAGACACGGCGTCCGCAGCGCGGCCAGCCGGGCCATTATCCGCGCAGACAGATTTATATCGCCTGGCCGGGACGGCTCTGGCTCGGTCATAGCGGCCGCCTCAATTTGTTGGCCGTCGCCGCAGCGTGCCTCCCAGGTCGCGGGCCGCGGCCGGAGGGACCCCTCGGCGCCCTCAGCGTTGATGGCCTCCGTGGTGCACTGAATCTGTACAGAAACTAAAGAGCTATTAGAGTTTTGGGATAAGTGCAAGGGTAGAACAACATGATTAATTTGTTGTGAATTGTGCACTGGAGTGCAAAACTTAATGACGAAAGTAACTCTCACATGACGCGTCACCGCCTGCAACATAGCTCCATGAAACTTGCACCACACATTGGAAGAGCTCCAATAATATACACACATCAAAAGAAAGTTTTGCATCACCCTGGTTTCCAGAACTCCTCAAGGTAGACGTTGACTGTGGATACTGTATCACAGTCACAGTCCCTTCGACTGTTCAGAGATGTCACTAAACCCGCCGAAAGATGCAAGCAAATATGCATGAGCAGCGCCTTTTAGACGGAGATGCTCCGACAGCCAATCACTGCCAGTCATTTCACCAGGAAGGAGATACACGCCGCATGTTGTTTGTAGTTCACCCATGCCTAGACAGTCATAACCGCTCGAAAGGAAGTAATTAACAATCCAGTAAATATGCAAAACAGCACACATCAAAAAAAG